>NC_053162.1:180020091-180310091 GCF_016835505.1 Polypterus senegalus | reverse complement strand
GGCACACTCACTCACAACAGGCCAGTTTAGAATGGCTAATTAACCCTAACACACGTCTGTGGGATGTTGACAGCAAACCACAGGACAAAGAGAGAACACACAAAAAGAACTAAACTAGCAGGAAGAATGTGGAAACTCCACACAGACAGCGAAGAGGCCACGATGTGGAAACGGCCTTCTGAAGCAGTCGAGAAACTCTGCTTAGCTCTGTGCTGCTATTATATTATATTATATTATATTATATTATATTATATTATATTATATTATATTATATTATATTATATTATATTATATTCCCAAACCTGTTCAATCCAATTCAATGTTGCTGGGTAGGTTGCGGCAGAGCCAAACCTGAAAGCCCTGATCAGGCAAGTGACATCCCTTGACAGGCCACCAGTATAACGAATATTCCATGTCGGAAGAAAACCAAAGTACAGAATCCCAGAGAAAAACCCACAAACAAATAATCAAAATATGGAAACAGCACACATCTGGTGACTGGGCATGAGTTTAGAACCCTTGCTGGTAGATTCATGATGCACCAGTGCTAACCATTGGCCTTTCTTTATATTATAGTATATTAAAAATTCTAAATAAAATAGAACTATTTCCCATTCATTTGGTAAAGTGGTGTTTTCAATGGCCCTTCACAATATGTACAGCAGGTGTTAACAGGCATGTCTGTCTGAAGACTCCTTGCAGGAGTCTGAACGAGCACCTGTCCACCATTGCAGACATCTTGATCTCAGCCACATTTACTCCCTCGGTCTGTTTCTGTTTCATGTTTACTTCAGTGTGCCCCTTTCTTCAGGTTATAATCATGGAGAACAAAACAAAATCGCAGTGATTCCCCTTGATGAATTGTACTGCACACATTCATTATTTTTTAAATACTAAAGTTAGGGTTTTTTTCCTCAGTTTCAGACAATCTGCTTCTTTGCTTGATCAGTCAAAGGTCAGAAAAACAACAAGTCAATAGAATTCTAAGGGCGTCATTCCTCAAGTGACTGCTGCAGAATGATTTAGAAAAGGCAAGGTACTGCACTGTACATTCTTATTTACTCTGTAATAGTTTTCTTTAATCTCTTTCTATTGATTAAACCTTCAGATCAAAGAGCTGCCATGTTGAGGGACTTCTTTTTCTCTGGTCAGAAACAGCATATGGAACCAATTCTTCACCCAAGACCCTCTGCAGCAATTGCCAGCATTTAAAACAGCAGAGAAAGATACACGACGGAGAGGCCACCAAGCAAAGAGCCTGATGACCACCTTTAGAAGATGTGATCCCAAAAATCCATGGGGCAGGAGCACATCGTCATAAGAGAAAAGAGCCAGGATGGCATTTCAGTCACTTAGGAAAAATGGGAAATTTATGACGCCTGCAGAATGTCAAATAAACGGACTTGTGAGGCCGAAGGAAACAGCAGGAATCACGCAGAATTTAGGAAAAAAAATTCAAGAGTATCTACAAGTGTTAATTATATTATATTATATTATATTATATTATATTATATTATATTATATTATATTATATTATATTAATCAGATTTGGTTATTACCTTGAAAATGTGATGGCAAAAAAGGGTACAGCCTCCGAAAACAATTAGTCTGATTTAAGTGACACTGACATGCAATAAGTAAGTTCAAAAATATTATATTATATTATATTATATTATATTAAAGCCTTGTCCAGATTTCATTGTTGCATTTAGAAGACAGTACCAGAAAAAGGCTCTAGTCTCCAGGACACTGATACTGGATTAGGTCTCAGATTTACATTGCCCTGACATGCAATACGTAAGTTTAAAAATATATTATATTATATTATATTATATCATATTATATTATAAAATTTATCCAGATTTGGTCATTGCATTAAGAAGATTATGCCACAAAAAGCTCTGGTCTCCCTTGTAATTGGAACTGGATTAGGACTCTGGCTCACTCAACCTAGACATGCATTAAGCAAAGTCAAATATTATATTATATTATATTATATTATATTATATTATATTATATTATATTATATTATATTATATTATATTAAGGATTTAACCAGATTTGGTTATTGCCTTGATGGTGCCAAAAAAGGCTATGGCCTCCAATAACACTTAGACTGGATTAGGACTCCAATTTATGTGACCCTAATATGCATTAACTAAGTTCAAATATTATATTATATTATATTATATTATATTATATTATATTATATTATATTATATTATATTAAAGCCTTACCCAGAAGACAGTACCAGAAAAGGCTCTCGCATCCCAGGACACTGAGACTGGATTACATGGCCCCGACACGTAATACATAAGTTCAAAGTTCAAATATTATATTATATTATATTATATTATATTATATTATATTATATTATATTATATTATATTATATTATATTTAAACTGACTATTTAAAAGCAGATTCTGATCCAGAAGTGACTTGTTAAAGACAAAGGAACAAAATGTAACTTCTTAACTGGGATGTGATTTGCTTTCTGCAGATCCGCTCCTGAGCTCCTGAGCTCTCACAGGTTTAAGATTGAAAGTGAAGAGGGAGCTGCTCAGGTTAAGGAAAGTTAGCGAGAGCCTTAGGCGCCGGTGTCTGGCGATGGCCTGCAGAAACACGCCAAATCAAGCCACCTCCCCAAGTCTGGAGTAACTCGATGAAGTAAATGACTTTATTAGCCCCAGCGAAACTGCGGCTGAAATGAAGTCCTCATTAATAAGCGAGACTGTAAATCCCGTGCACACACACAGCGATGGTCTATGTTGTAAATGAGTTTTCTCTGATTGTCTGCAGCATTCATTCCTAATAATCAAGCAAATCAGTGTGCTGTACTGCAGGAAGGCATGGAAGCTGCACTGACTGTAGTAACAATATTTTTGGTATCATCACAGAGTCCCCCTGTTCGCATTTCTTAGTTTGATCATTTCTGCCGGTAAAGCCCCCGGTTTCTCCCCTCTCCTTATGGTAAACCTTCATTTTCTGACCCGTGTAGAGCGTTCATAGCTCCTTCAGTGAAGCAGCACACCAAATGTGAAGCAGTGCTGAGCTTTCCCCTCCATGCACGACGCCTCACACAGCAGAGCACAGCCCAGAAAATCCATGCAGCTCCTACGGTGCACGCAAACCTGATTATGAATCACCGCCACTGATAATCAAAAAGTAACTACTCTCTAGTTGCTATAACTGCAGGGCAAATGATCACACATGATATAGAATTAAATATAAATCCACACATTTCAATAGACGGCCTTTTAATCTCTTTCCAAGTGGAGTGCGAAGAGGCAGAAATCAAAATGCCATTGTGAATGATGGTCAATGACAGGAAATTGCTATATTACTTATTAATTAAAAGTCACTGCTGGGAAGAGAAAAAAAAAAAAGGTATGTGTAATATGTATATAGAAAAAGCAGCACAGTGTATATGAAACAATTCAACCTCTTCCTGCCTCACACTTCAAAAATGTTACCTCTAAAAGAGCCTTCAAACAGAAATAGGGAAAAATTCTAGCAGCTTCTTCAAACCTTTCAATCAATTCATTTAAATGCAAAACCAAGAGAAACTGAAAAAAACAAAAGCTCCTCCTGATGCTAAAACGCTCAATTTACTGACAGGCAAATGGCTTCATGCTGCCACTTAATCTCATTTCTTGCATAATGCCCTCTAATTAGCATATCAAAGTGAATTAATACTTCTAGGGCATTAGCAATGGGAAAATCTGCTCCAGGCTCACAATAGCAGTTAGGGGAGAGCCAAGAAATCCTCAAAAACCGTGCAAACCACTTTGCATTGCAAAACGTTTCCATCTATTTATTCCCTCTGAACACTTTTTTTTTTTTTTTTTTTAAGCCATGAGGGGTTTGCTCCTGTTCCGTTAAAATGTCACCCAAAAAAAAAAAAAGTTAAAATGGCAAAAGTTAAGGGAGGAAAAGGTTCAGCGTGTGAAAGCAAAACCAATAAAGGAAATTCAAATGGCATCTTATAAAATCTGTTTTGGAGGGTCTGGTTAGGTTAGGTGAGTCGAGTCACTGCAAGGGACCAAACTTGGGGTTTTTTTTTTTCCAACTTTTAATATTTCATCCTCTAAGATTTGTTTTGGAGGGTCCGATTAAGTGAAATGATGATGAGAATCAAGTCATTAGAATTGTGAAGGGACCAAACTGTTTTGTTTTCCCCTCTTTTAATATTTTATCCTCTAAAATCTGTTTTGGAGGGTCTGGTTAGGTTAGGTGAGTCACTACAAGGGACCAAACTGTTTTGTTTGTTTTTTCGGCAGCCCCAGATATTGAAATTTCATCCTCTAAAATCTGTGTTGGAGGGTCCGAGTAGGTGATACGAGGATGAGAATCGAGTCATTAGAATCTTGACGGGACCAAACTGTTTTGTTTTTCCCACTTTTAATATTTTATCCTCTAAAATCTGTTTTGGAGGGTCTGGTTAGGTTAGGTGAGTCACTACAAGGGACCAAACTGTTTTTTTTTTGAGGTTTTTTCGGATCCCCCCCCATACTAAAATTTCATCCTCAAATATCTGTGTTGGAGGGTCCAATTCGGTGATATGAAGATAAGAATTGAGTCATTAGAATTATGAAGGGACCAAACTATTTAGTTTTTTTAATGGCTCCCCCACCATATTATTTTTTCCCCCCACTTTTAATATTTCATCCTCTAAAATCTGCCTTGGAGGGGTCTGAGTAGGTGATACGTGAATAAGAATCAACTCATTAGTATCGTAAAATCACCAAACAGGTTTTTTTTTTTTTTGGTTCCCCCATATTAAAATTTCATCCTCTAAAATCTGTGTTGCAGGGTCCGATTAGGTGATATGAAGATAAGAATCGAGTCATTAGACTTATGAAGGGAACAAACTATTTTTTTTTTGGCTCTCCCCAATATTATTTTTTTTCCAACTTTTAATATTTCATCTTCTAAAATCTGTTTTGGAGGGTCCGAGCAGGTGATATGAAGATGAGAATCAAGACATTAGAATCATAAAGTGACCAAACAGGTTTTTTTTTTTTTTGGTTCCCCCCCATATTAAAATTTCATCCTCTAAAATCTGTCTTGGAGGGTCCGAGTAGGTGATACGAGGATGAGAATCAAGACATTAGAATCTTGACGGGACCAAAATGGGGGGGTTTCCCTTTTCATTCACCCACTTCAGCCTCTAAAATCCATTTTGGAGGATCTGAGTAGGTGATATGAAGATACAAATCAAGTCATTAGAATCATGATGGGACCAAACTGTTTTGTTTTCCCACTTTTAATATTTTATCCTCTAAAATCTGTTTTGCAGGGTCTGGTTAGGTTAGGTGAGTCACTACAAGGGACCAAACTATTTTGGTTTTTTTTTTTTTTTTTGGCTCTGCCCCATATTAAAATTTCATCCTCTAAAATCTGTGTTGGAGGGTCCGAGCAGGTGAAATGAAGATGAGAATGAAGTCATTAGAATTGTGAAGGGACCAAACTGTTTTGTTTTTCCCACTTTTAATATTTTATCCTCTAAAATCTGTTTTGGAGGGTCTGGTTAGGTTAGGTGAGTCACTACAAGGGACCAAACTGTTTTTTTAGGTTTTTTAGGATCCCCCCCATACTAAAATTTCATCCTCAAATATCTGTGTTGGAGGGTCCAATTAGGTGATATGAAGATAAGAATTGAGTCATTAGAATTATGAAGGGACCAAACTATTTAGTTTTTTTTTTGGCTCCCCCACAATATTATTTTTTCCCCCACTTTTAATATTTCATCCTTTAAAATCTGCCTTGGAGGGTCTGAGTAGGTGATACGTGAATAAGAATCAACTCATTAGAATCGTAAAATCACCAAACAGATTTTTTTTTTTTCTTTTGGTTTCCCCCATATTAAAATTTCATCCTCTAAAATCTGTGTTGGAGGGTCCAAGTAGGTGATATGAAGATAAGAATCGAGTCATTAGACTTATGAAGGGAACAAACAATTTTTTTTTGGCTCCCCCCCCCAATATTATTTTTTTCCCCCACTTTTAATATTTCATCTTCTAAAATCTGTTTTGGAGGGTCCGAGCAGGTGATATGAAGATGGGAATCAAGACATTAGAATCATAAAGTGACCAAACAGGTTTTTTTTGGTTCCCCCCATATTAAAATTTCATCCTCTAAAATCTGTGTTGGAGGGTCCGAGTAGGTGATATGAAGATAAGAATCGAGTCATTAGACTTATGAAGGGAACAAACTATTTAGTTTTTTTTTTTTGGCCCCCCCCCACCATATTATTATTTTTTTCCCCCACTTTTAATATTTCATCTTCTAAAATCTGTTTTGGAGGGTCCGAGCAGGTATTATGAAGATGAGAATCGAGTCATTAGAATCATGAAGGGACCAAACTGTTTTGTTTTTTGGCCCCCTATTAGAACTGCATCCTTTAAAATCCGTGTTGGAGGGTCCGGTTTGGTGAGTCACTACAAGGGCCCAAACCATTCCCCCCCCCCACTTTAAATATTTCATCCTCTAAAATCCTCTATGGAGGGTCCGAGTAGGTGATATGAAGATAAGAATCGAGTCATTAGACTTGTGAGGGGACCAAACTGTTTTGTTTTTTTTGCCCATCCCATATTAGAACTGCATCCTTTAAAATCCGTGTTGGAGGGTCCGGTTAGGTGAGTCACTACAAGGGACCAAACCATTTTTTTTCCACTTTTAATATTTCATCCTCTAAGATTCATATTGGAGGGTCCAAGTAGGTGATATGAAGATGGGAATCGAGTGTTAGAATTGTCAACTAACCAAACTGTTTTGTTTTTTTTTGCCCCCCATATTAAAATCTCATCCTCTAAAATCTGTTTCGGGGGGGTCCAATTAGGTGATATGAAGATCAGAAAGTGACAAAACTCTTTTTTTTTTTTTGGCTTTTTTGTTTTTCTATTCACTTTTGTGAATTAGTGACCTCATGACATGATTTGCGACTGTATGGCGAATGTTGAACACAACCTGACGCTGGTCCAGTCACCCCGCTGAAGTCAGGGAATTTGAGGCTTTGCCACCTTACGAGGAAGACGGTCAGCCACTTATAGCAAATGGGGTCATCGAGTCATGCAGAACTCCACAGAAGGCAAAGGGTCACCTACTGTATGCCCGAGCAGGTGGCAGGTACCTTTAAGGACAGGACTGTGACTTCTTGCTAATGCCACACACTCCGTTTCCAAAACCATCAAGGCCGCAGTTTTTACTTTTTTTGCTGACATATCACTTGAAACAGGTTTCTTTCCTCTCTGTTCTGTTTTTCCATTTTACAGCTTCAAGAATTCCCAAATCTTTCGTTTTTTTCTGTTTCGATTTGAATGCCGCGTGTGTGGAAGAGTCCCCAGTTCTCCATTACACTTCATAACGGGTGTCCGGTGCTTATGTGTATAAAAAGACAAGCGTGGCCCTCACTTCTCCACGTGAACAGACCGACGAGGCGACAGAAAACCAGAAACCCACCTGGACCCCCTCACCTGGGATAAGCGGCTCGAAATGGATGGATTTGGGACAGCTTTTTTTTTTTGTTCCCCCTTTATCTTGCACATTTATGACATTGTGAGAAAAAAGAAATCCAAATACGGGCTTATCACCTGGAAAAAGAGGATGTCCCGCCACGAGCCCAGTGAGAAAACAAACAGTGATGCGCTCTCACAGTCTCGGAGAGCAAACCTGCGGTGGCGCCGCCGTCGTACGACAGCCATAAAGAGGAGGAAAAAAAAAAAAAAAAAAGAGGAAGCGTTGAGCAGAGTTCGACATTAAAACAATGCAAAGAGAAACAAAGCGAAGAGAGATCCTCCGTTCAGACGGCAGTGTCCACACGGATTAAAGACATCTTGTTATCGTCTCTTAAAGCAAAGCACTCCAACATACTGTATCAAAGGGATTAGAAGACATTACATCTGCTCAGCTGGTTTCTAATTGTAAACAAGTCAATTTAAATAATTAGCATATGCTACTTTGATTCATGTGTATATTGAATTAGGAACTTAACAAAGATTATTCCAACGTGCGGGGCGCTAAACAAATATGTCAGCCTGTGCAAAGGGTGGCAGAGACTCTGTCTTGTGTGGATTACAAGTGGCGTTCACGGTCTACCCAGAAGTGACCACCAAAAACCCTTACAACCCCTCCACGCGACCTGACAACCTGGGGTGGGGGGCCCACCATCGACACCACCCGGCAAAACTGAAATGCAAAAAAGAAATCTCCATCGACGGGAGGAGGATTCGGCTGCTGCACTGCTGTCCTTTACGACACGACAAGAAGCTGCAGACCCTTCTCGGTATAGTAAGAGGTTTTAGATTCTTATTTAATAAATAATTCAATGGCATCCACATCAATGAGCTAAAGAAGTCAAAATGAGACAAAAAAATAATGCCAATGGTAAAACAAAATCCATGGGCACGGGGCACACACAGGCCTGAATGAGCACTCACACGGGACTTGGCAGAAATAGTGAAGCTTGAATAGAGGAAACGTCAACTGTGTAAAAATATATATGTAAAATAAACCTTAGATTAAGAGCATAGGCCAAAGAACGTAGAAACGTTCACTGTAATAGCTACATGTAAAAAGTAAGCCGGGCTGGTAAACATAAAGGCACATAATGGATAAGACGTTCAAAATACACAGAAATAACAACAATAAGGAGGTCTGACTTTATGAAATGTACGTACTGTACATAAAAACACACACCAGCTCACATTATATTACTTAGCAAATAACACCAAATAAAATAACCCTGAAGACGCTAAGTGAAGGCATTTCTAACACCTTGGCATGTAATGCTTCGAGTTTATGTGCCCGCTTAATTAAATCCATAATAGATGGAAATCTTCGCCTTATCAGCTTCTTTTCAGGTTAAGGAAGATAAGAGACATTTGAGTAAGTGTGACGTACGTGTTCAGGGCATTACACGGGATACAAGCATACATGTCGTCCACATGAGACGCCGGCCGTACCCACAATCGAGCGTTTAGCACTCAGTAACACCTCACTCGGGCCTACGGAGTCATAAAAAAAACCTCCAACTAGCCTGAATTCTCCCCTGCCGATGGCCTCCCGCAACCTACAAGTTCATTAACTTTTATGTGCTCGAGTCTCTCCTGTTTATAAGCTGCGCGTAGGCTGCAAATCTAGCAAACCGCTGCGTACACTCCTGGTAAGCAGCAGCAAATGAAAGCCATTTTAATGTTGTGGTCTAAGGCAGCCATACATCTTACGTGGTCTGGCAGGTGTCCGCTTCAGTTTTTTTTGGTGTGATGCTTAATAAGGAAGAGCAAAAACACAAATGTCTACAAAACAGGTCGAAATCAGGAGCTTCCACCAAGTGTTTTCCCCGCATAAAGTAAAACCCAAAAATATTGCAGATATACGGCGAATCTGAAGGTAATGGCAGGGCCATGTTGACTTCGAGTCACATAAACTATCAGCCTGAACAGATTCCTCGCTTTTATAAGCCACAGGAATGGCGTACAGGAGGTGTCCACCTGCATGTTGCATTCCACTGCACAAAGCAAAGGACCCCGCAACTGCATTACGTTACAGCATCTCATGGAGGGCCGGCTGTACTTGGGTCTGTCTGTCTGTCGGGATGATCAGCGTCACCTGCTCACAAAACGAGCCCTGGAGCTGACGGACACACAGCTAGACACGAACACATCACTGCGTACACACACACAAACACGTGCATACACACATGCACACACACAAACACACACACACACACACACATTGATATACCGTGTCTAGATAACTGTACAGTTTTATTCCATTCCCTTCCTACTCCTGCTGTGTCACTTTATATATAATACTGTGTATATATATGTATATATAAAATACTATATATTTTTATTTAAATATACTACACACTACTAAAATACATAAACACTATTATACAGTGTACAGTATATATCAATGTACACACACATATTTATGCATGTTTACATATTTTTATATTTACATATTCTTTTCAGTGTGTATTGATAACTAAGAAACTTTATTTAATTATAAAACTCCTGCTTTTTGCTTGCTCTCTCTCTTTATATATATAAATATATACAAATATATATATGTGTGTGTGTGTACAGTGTATATATATATATGTACACATATATAGTATACACACTAATATATATAAATGTATGTTCCTGTCATTGTTTTAATAACTGCAACTCTACTCAGTTTTCAATTCCCAGCTTTGTCATTTTATTTATATATATACAATAGTGTACACACTAAAATATATATAAAAATACAGTGCATGCACACACTAAAATATATGTACATACACTTATATATCCATATATAGATGCACACACACACACATATATGTATATATAAACATTCATTGAAATGTGTTTTGATAACTGCTCAACATCATTCAATTTTCAAACTCCTGCTCCATCACTATATATATATATATATATATATATATATATATATATATATATATATATATAATAGTGTACACATAATAATATCTATAAATATGTATATAGGTATATGTTCTTTTAATTTTTTTAAGAACTGCAACTTTAATTGATTTTCAGACTCCCACTTTATCACTATAATATATAATCTAAAATATTCATAAAATATGCACACTCCAATATATATGCACACACACATTTGTATATATAAATAGATGTACATATTTTTATATAAGTATATATACAGTTTTCTGAATTTGTTTTGTTAACTGCATAACCTTATTCAATTTTCAAACCTCTGCTTATCTTGTCACTATATCTACATAGCATGCACACTAAAATATATTGATAAATAAGTCCACATATATAAATTTACACACACACACACACACACACACACACACACACACACATATATATATATATATATATATATATATATATATATATATATATATATATATATATATATATAAATAAGTCCACACACATTTAAACGTATATATATTTATATTTATAAAATACATTATGCTGCTTTAATAACTTCGACTTTATTCAATTTTTAAACTTCTGGTTTGTCACTATATATACATATATATAATTCATATACATATATACTTATATACTGTCGTTCTTTTTAAAGCGAGCTTTCCCGTCAGTCCACAATTAAAACATTTTAAAGGCTGAAATCAGTTCCGTACGAACAACGCGCTGACCAACTGAGTATTTAAAGATAAAGGTGCCCGCGGTATCAGCACTCAGTTTGGTTAACTTCGCCATGAACCCCCCAGACACAAGACCGGACGGATGCCCCCTTTTTTTGCCCCCTTCTAACGGCTCAAGTCTTTAGAGCCCTTGTAACTGAAAGCTCAAAGAGGAGTATGAAGAACTGCAGAAGTTCTGCTCCGATCCGAGTTCACCTCCTCGATGCGACTTTTCACGTTTTAACTTTTTTGTTTTTAAACTCACCTGTGGAAGTGACATTGGCTTTGTTTCCCAAAAACACGTCGCATGTAAATGGTGGCCACGGAAACCGGCAAGTCCCTTTGGTCCTGTCCGGAGTCACGTAGAAAGGCCAACTTGTCAACAACTGTCAGTCTTGGCGCACTTCTTGCAGCACAAGTGCTGGTGGCTGCGGTCCTTGGTGCACGCGGTGACAGTCACAGTTAAATTGGGGCGCAGCCCGCAGTCTGGGAGCGCTTTTTGTGGTCCTTGCCGCTGTGTGAATTAGCATCACGGCGAGGGGGCTGCTTGATTAAACACACTGCGGGCTTCAATCAGACAACATCGTACATGTCGGAGTGCATCTTAATTCTCGGTGTCATGCAGCTTGACTCCCCGATCGGTGGGCCCCGAGCTCCAACACGCACCGCGCTCTTTCACCTTCCTCTGCTTGCTGGGAGTCTTGGAGGGAAGCGAAAAACACAGCAAGAGGACTTCGTGAGAAAGTCGACCTGCAGGCAGACCTCGGCAGAAAATGCCAGACCGCCGTCTTCAAGTCTTCTTTCCAGTGTAATATTTTTGTGGTGCTTATTTGACTTTTCACGTCGTCGGGGATATCTTTATAAAGTCGATCTTCAGTTATTTCAGAGGTAGAAGTTATTTTAAAGAAGGCTGCCTCGCCTTGTGTTATTTAAAAAATATATATATATCCCAAAGCCCAGTTTATGCCAAAACAACAAGATAATTGAATTCATTTTCTTTGCTTAATTAAAATGAATCAATAAAGAAAATGAATCATTTATGATTTTTTTTAATAGACATGAAATAAAGTCGCAGATCGCACATCAAGTTAAAATAAACCCGAGAAAAGCCGCACGCACATTTCACACAACCGCAGCTCCAAATGTCTTAGGAAGACCAAAGCAGGTTTGTACCTTGAATTACTGAACACTGCTTAACTAAAAACGGCGTCTTTTCAGCAAGAATTTACATATAAAAGTAGTAACTGCAAAATTAAACAATAATATATTGTTAAAGTAGGAGACTTCAGGGGGTGCAGGAGCAAAAAATGACTTGAAGGCACACTGGGATCTTTTTTTTTTTTAAGAAGAAGACGAAGACCCCATGAATTGTGTGTGTGACTGGAGGACGGGAGCGCGCTTTACATTTCTTTAATGGTACTTTACTGTTTTTTGTGTGGTTGCTGCTTGAACCACTGCTTGACAAAGAACCCTTTTTATTATTATTTTTAAGGACGGGGTTCATATTGGCCCTATGAACAACAGAGGCGTCTGTCATGCCTAAGAATAGTAACAGATCAAGAATAGCTGAACTTCGCCTGTATGTACAAGAATCATTTTTAAAACCACAAACCTTTTACTATTTCACTCCTCTGTTATCACCTCTTTATTAATGAAGCCTGTTCCAGATCTAAATAACTAAATTTAAAAAAAAGGTTCTGTTTGAAACCTTCCAGCGGTTTGGAACTAAAAACGGTGTCAGAGGACAAACCCTGGCAGCTTTATTTTGAAAAAGTGTTGTGCTAAATGACAATGTGAATAACTACACGAAGTTAACATCTTCGTCATTTTCAAAGAAAGTAGAATGCGGTCCAAATTGGATTATTAACATTAGTTATTAAAAATAATAATAAAAATAAAATGAAGAAACAGCAAGCAGCATTGGCTTTTTTTCCGGCGCTCTAACCTGTAAGGGTGTGCGCGCAGCCGCGTGGGAATGTCGCACTTTTGTCTTTTGTTACTTTAAGTGACAGAAATTCACGCGTGACACATTTTGACGCTTTCGCTTTTGTTCCCGTGATGTTCCCGTTTTTAATAGTATTATTGGTTTATTTTACACCGAAATGGCGTGGAGGACTTTATTTTAGAGGACTTTCGTTGCAACTG
This sequence comes from Polypterus senegalus, assembly GCF_016835505.1. Taxonomy (NCBI): domain Eukaryota; kingdom Metazoa; phylum Chordata; class Cladistia; order Polypteriformes; family Polypteridae; genus Polypterus; species Polypterus senegalus. The sequence goes on along the minus strand of NC_053162.1, from coordinate 180,296,806 downwards.
GAGAAGGTTTTTTTCTTTTTAATATTTGCAACCAGAACGCGTCTTTTACCTGTAGATAATTTTAGAAAACAGGGCTTCATCTGTCGCTAATGGCGCATTTATCTTTCGCCTAAATAAACACAGGCGGGCGGCGGCGCGCAGCTGTCCAATGGACCCGTCCGTGCAAAGCCGCTCCGCGGAGCGCCACCAAGTTTCCCCGGCGCCCGTGCCGCTTGCACTCCCGCTTTCGAGTCGCTGCGCATCCCCAGCCGAGTGGATAATAACAATGGCAAAATGTCGCACGTGCTGTTCGCTTCCTGACAGCCAACGCTTCGTAAAACGCGCAATACCTGTCACTTAAATCACAAGAAAAATGAACATTTTTAATTAAGGCAGCGGCTCACATTTCTGAGAGTAATTTAATGAATCCGTGATTTGCAAGACCTGTTATTGGGGTTTTATGTGAGCAGGATAACACACACACATATACACACACTATCACGGCGGCGATACAGCCCAAGATGAGGCAAAAAAAGGCAAAATAATATTAATAATGATAATAATAAAAAGAAAAGGAGCAGCTGTCAATTTCGAATCGCTCCCTAAAGGACACTGACGCACAAAGAAGCTGCGCTGGAGAGCTGATGCAAAGTCCCAGAATTACTGCCTGGGGGTGGCGTTTTACTCGGTGGATGATCTACGGTGCCGTTCATCTGCATTTTCATTTCACACCGTGATTATGAATTGTGAAATTCAGTTAAAATATTTAGATTTCGCTCATACGAGTTACTACAAAACAAAAAAAAAAAGAATAAGCTACACAGATCAAAGATGGCGGTACAATTACATTAATGTGAGCCACGAACTAACCATGTAGTGTTTTCCCCCCTTTTTTCCTTTTTCTTTTTGTTGTTTTTTTTACAGTTATTCGTTCACAGAACAGCGGAGCATTTACTGAGGTCATCCTTACCGGTTTTTTCTTTAATTTCACAAAGCACACTGAAGAGCGCCGGCTTCATTCTGTGACAGTTCAGTCCGTGTTTCCTGCAAAACAAAGAAAATATATATAATTCTTACACATGGATAAGAAATTGGAATATATCATTGATGCCTACTGTCTATCTAATAATAAAATATTATGCCAACTTTACGCAGTTTTTGGAAGGGGGTATATTTAAAAAAAAAATCAAGGGTCCGTTTTGCCAGAACATTTATGAAGAAGTTCTTACGCCTGCCGTTTTGTTCTATTAAACTTCAACGACTAAAACGTTCGCATCTGACAGCATTTCAAGTTTTCTGACTTGCTATTCAAAAGCCCTTTTGACAACTGCGCTGCCTTTCCTGAGAGATGTTCAAGCACCGACCATTAAATTACAGAACTTGAACTTGACAGCAACTTTGGGGTACTTGTGCCCACCGATGATATCCCAATACCATTTTGGCAAGCGCTGAATGAATTTAAACAAGTTGTCCCGTGTGTTGCGTGCTCTTTTTTTTTCTTAGCATTACACGACAATGACAACTCCAAAATAAGTGCGGACACCCCGGCGGTCAAATCGACAGAAAAAGGGGGCACATACTGTTTCCATGTAGGCCATGCCCCTCTGCAATTGTGGTTGCTGGGCACAACGGAAACGCTGTCCCGTTTTTTTTTTTTTCTGATTGTTCCGAAGTAAAAAGTTACAAATGAATAAACTGCAAGAGGTAGACGCGCAATCCCCTAACCGCTACTGAGCAGGTAAAAGGGTGACGAGGGGGCCGCAAGACTTTCAAAGTACCCGTGAAAGATGGGCTTGGGATGATGAATGCATTTTTTTTAACAAACTGGCAAAATCCCCATTTGTAAATGTGCGTGTAAAGTCCCTGTGTGCGTGCGCGTGGTTATCATTAAAGGTGAGCGTGCATGCAAGAGTCTATAGCTATCTGCCACAATTACTCAGAAACAAAATATTGGGAATCTTTTCAACCTGCAAGGTTAGTCATGCCATTCTGAATTACACTAATCATAAAATAAGAATGTTTTAAAAGAAACCAACTTTGCTTGCGCCTCATCCAGGCTTTGGTCTGTGATGGTCATGATCTGATGCAGGATGTCACCGATGTCCTGTTTCCTCCCGTCTCCGTCTGTCCCATCGTGTCCGTGGGGTGGAGGCAAAGCCATTCCTCCTTGTACCGAGTGACCAGCCAGGTTTACACCGGCAAGGGTCTGCATCATCCGGGTCTGCTCGTCCATACTCTGCCGCAACACAATCAATGTTCTAACACACCACACAAAAGCGAAGTGGTCCTGGAGAATCACATACAACAACAACAACAACCAAAAAAAAGGGTTTTGTGTGCGGCAACGCAAGAAAACGAAAACACACAAAAAAGGAGATGGAAACCAGTATTAGCAATCGCGTGCCCTGTAGTCAGATTCTTCGATTTTCCTTTTTTTTTCCTCCAGAATATCGGTGAAGGGATGGAGAAATAAATGTTCGCAACAGAGCAAGTTGAAGCTGAAGCTTTACTTAATTTCTCGCGCTTTCTTCTTCTGTAACAAGACGACACTCTTGTCTTTGATCCTGTCGAAAAATCGTCTTGCAGGTTTCACTTAATTTTAAATGGTTTTGCCGCCTTGGAATGGGAGTGCAATTTCTTTTTTTTCTTTGCTCCTCGCAGCTTTTTTTTAATATGTTTGTAATCTTCTAGCAATTCTTTTCTCTCCAGTGCAAATCTTCTTGTAAACTTGTCCAAATCCTCATTAAATCAGCAGGATGCGAGACCTGCAAAGCTAAAGGGAAATAAAATGTACAGTATCTACAAATTAGACATTGCACACAAAAAAACTAAAACAAAAAAAAAAAAACAATTTTTAAAAAAGCGTTTAAAACGGTAAAGTCAACAACAATCAAAAGTTTAGAGCTTCTTTAGGGAAAAGATGAGGAAAAAGGAATTGCAAAAAATTAATTGCGCGCTGTAAAGCAATGCGCAAAAATATCTGCCTACTGAAATTTATGAGCGTAACTCTCTGACTGTGTGTGTTTTATGTTGTTTGATGGCCGCGTTGGTGAGCGATTGACAGCGTGCCAATACCACTCACTCAATGCAGACGTGTCAGGCTGTGAAGGAGGAGAGAAAATAGAAAATAGAAATAAAAATGCACGCCCCGCCCAGTCAAGGAGGGGCCTCGTCTTACTTCTCACTGAAATACCTCAAATAAATTTAGCAGAGAGAGAGAGAGAGAGAGAGAGAGAGAGAGCGCTAGGCAAAAGACAATACATGTCCAGTCGTACTGTACCTGGGTGTATTGTAAAATGCGTTACATTGAAAAAGTCATATTTACATTTAATTGGAGGACGTCCACATGTACCGCGTGTTTCGTAATGTTTAATTCAAAACTGATAATGAATTGGTCCCGCAGCTGCTCCTCTCTTTTTGAAGACATGATGCACTCTCTCTACCAAGCTTTGCTCAAAATGGGCGGGCGAATATTGTCTGATAAAACTCCGCCCCATTCGGTGTAGCCAACCAATCAGATCTTAGGTAATTGTCGGATTGATGGTGCGATCTGGACCTGTCAGTGAAGCGTACTACGCCTCGTTCCCTCCCCTCAGAGCCAAGCCAGACTCTCTTGCAGGCGCGTCCCCGCCGTACAGCAACTTCTGATTGGGTGGTTGCCACGGGTGACAGCAGCCGAACACGAGCTGGCGGTTTTTTTTTTTGGCTCCACCTGCTTTATCCTGGAGTTGCTATGGCAGCCGACGAGGCGAGAGCCGCGCGAAGCCTCCATCGGATACGAGCTCTGCACCGCTGGAGGGGCGGACTGGGAGTCCCAAATGTTTCATATCTAAAAGCGCTCCGTTCGTTTGCTTTTAAAACACAGCCGGTGTCATTAGAGGAAATCAGAGAGATTAACAAATGTGCATTTCATCTCGTCCTGTGTCTTCCCGCCTTCCCTCCTTTCGCTCTGTTTACGATGAGAGGCTTCTACGGGTTGCTCAGCACTGAGTGGCCGAATCCGCGCTTTCAGTCGCCCGGCGCTGTCCTGTCAACGACCGGGAAGAAGAAGAAGAAGTGGAGGGGGAGGATGATAATAATGATGAACCGTCTCTCTCTCTCTCTCTCTCTTCAGAATGCACAAGTTTCGTACTGATTTTCGTTTCCGTCGATTTTTACTCCCGTTCGTACTAAGTATCAACACACTTTCTTTCTTTCTTTTTTATACTTTTGTTTAAAGGTGGTGCATCAATGAGGCAATTTGTTCAGTTAATAAAGGGAAACTTGTTTTTCTTCTCTAAGATACGAAATCAACTTTGTGTTTATGGTTGCATGATTTGCGTTTTTTTCTAGTATCGTTTATATTGGAATATGGTTGAGTTCTGATTAATCAAGTTAATTTTGAAATGCAAAAAAAGTATTTCTTTCATATTGTGCTCACTCGTCTCTTCTTTCTTTCTATTAAAAAGTGCTGCATAAATGAGGAATTGTGTACAGTCAGGAACGAGGAACTCTTTTTGGTTTGTAATTCTAATACGAAATTTTGGAAATATCTTTTTGAGCACTTATGACTGTAAATATTTTGTTTGTTTTTTGCAATGATTGTTACTGAATAATAAAGTGTATATTATGAATCAAAATCAGTTATACTGTGCTCACTTTACTCATTCTTTTTTGTAATCCCTTTCTTTCTTTCTTTCTTTCTTTCTTTCTTTAGTCATTTTCTTTCTTTCTTTCTTTCTTTTTGTAATCCCTTTCTTTTTTCTTGTTTTAATCCCTGTCTTTCTTTCTTTCTTTCTTTCTTTCTTTATTATTCATGGACTGGTAAAAGCCAGGGTATTTTTAGAATATAAATTTTACAGAATGACTGAAAATGTGAATTCTTTTGAGGAAAAATGGTTAATTCATGGAGAAAATTAGAGATAATTGTTTTTTTCTTTTTTAACATATGATTTAAGTGGGGTTTTGTTTTGGGGGGGGTGAGTTGGGGTTTTCTTTATTTGCTTTACTTTTGCTATTGTAAATTACATGTTGAGTATTGATTAATAAAGTTAAATTCAATTCTTTCTTTCTTTCTTTCTTTCTTTCTTTCTTTCTTTCTTTCTTTCTTTCTTTCTTGTTGTAATCCCTTTAATTATCCCAACTTTATCTTTCTTTCTTTTTAAACATTGCACTCGCAGTTTAAACATTTCTTATCTTAAAAATGAACAAATGCAATTAATTAAATATCGTATATAATAGGGGTGGCCAACTCTGATCCTGGAGCACCACACTGGCTACAGGTTTTCATTCTAACCATTTTCTTAATTAGTGTCTTGTTTTTGCTGCTAATGAACTTCATTTATTTGCCATTTAATACTCAGACCCTTTAAATCAGGGCTGAGCAACATTGGTGGTCCTGGCAGGCCGCAGTGGCTGCAGATTTTTGTTCCAACCCAATTGCTTCATGAGAAATCATTCATTGCTCAAGTGACATTTTTTTCTCTTCATTCTAGTTGTCTTGTTTGTTAAGATTTTTGATCCCTTAATTACTTATCTTTGTCTGAAATAGCTTTATTCTTTGTTTTAACTGCTCCTTATTACCCATAAGATGCAAATGGTTAAGGAAACAGCAATTCTCCATTTCACTTGTCTCCATTCCCACCTCTGTGTATTCATCATTCACTATTTGGTTTAATTAAGCACTCAGAAGGAAACTGAAGAGAAAGTGGAGAACTGAAAATTATTCATCTGTTTTAGACTTCAAATCACTTGGATGACACACATATCACTAGAAAGGAAAACAAAATCTATGATTTAAGAATGAACTGACATGGTAGAGTTAAAACACTATCAAGCCATCAAATGAAAGGATTGGTGAGGATTGGCTTCTAATTAAGCAATTGTGTTGGAACAAAAACCTGCAGCCACTGTGGCCCTCCAGGACCACCAATGTCGCTCAGCCCTGATTTAAAGAGTCTGAGTCTTAAATAGCAAATAAATGAAATGAAGTTCATTAGTAGCAAAAGCTAGTCACTAAATAAGGAAACGGTTAGAATGAAAACCTGCAGCCACTTTGGGCTCCCAGGATCAGAGTTGGCCACCCTGTTACAATGAATTAAATATCATATATATTTGTTCATTTTTAAGATAAAAATGTTTAAATTGTGAGTGCAATGTTTAAAAAGGAAGAAAGATAAAGTTGGGATGATTAAAGGGATTACATCAAGAAAGAAAGAAAGATAGATAGATAGATAGATAGATAGATAGATAGATAGATAGATAGATAGATAGATAGATAGATAGATGAATTATATGATAGATAGATAGATAGAAATGCATTATATGATAGATAGATAGATAGATAGAGTTGGGATGATTAAAGGGATTACATCAAGAAAGAAAAAGAAAGAAAGAAAGGGATTACAACAAGAATGAAAGAAAGAAAGGGATTAAAGAAAGAAAGATAAAATTGGGATGATTAAAGGGATTTCATCAAGAAAGAAAGAGAGCTGGGCACCCCTGATATATAACTTCACAGCAGGACAATCAAACTGCATATGCTGTATTTGTGTATTTGAATGGAAAGATAAAAGATAAAAAATATTTAAACTGTGAGTGCAATGTTTAAAAAGAAAGAAAGATAAAGTTGGTATGATTAAAAGGATTACATCAAGAAAGAAAGCAAGCAAGAAAGAAAGGGATTACAACAAGAAAGAAAGAAAGATAGAAAGAAAGATAAAGTTGGGATGATTAAAGAGATTACATCAAGAAAGAAAGAAAGAAAGAAAGAAAGGGATTAAAGAAAGAAAGAATGGTATTACAACAAGAAAGAAAGAAAGGGATTAAAGAAAGAAAGATAAAGTTGAGGGCGGCACGGTGGCGCAGTGGTAGCGCTGCTGCCTCGCAGTTAGGAGACCCAGGTTCACTTCCCAGGTCCTCCCTGCGTGGAGTTTGCATGTTCTCCCCGTGTCTGGGGAGCTCCGGTTTCCTCCCACAATCCAAAGACATGCAGGTTAGGTGGATTGGCGATTCTAAATTGGCCCTAGTGTGTGTGCTTGGTGTGTGGGTGTGTTTGTGTGTGTCCTGCGGTGGGTTGGCACCTTGCTCAGGATTGGTTCCTGCCTTGTGCCCTGTGTTGGCTGGGATTGGCTCCAGCAGACCCCCATGACCCTATTCGGATTCAGCGGGTTAGAAAATGGATGGATGGATGGAAGATAAAGTTGAGATGATTAAAGAGATTACATCAAGAAAGAAAGAAAGAAAGAAAGAAAGAAAGGGATTAAAGAAAGAAAGAATGGTATTACAACAAGAAAGAAAGAAAGATAAAGTTGAGATGATTAAAGAGATTACATCAAGAAAGAAAGAAAGAGGGATTACAACACAGAAGAAAGGGATCAAAGAAAGGAAGAAAGGGATTACAACAAGAAAGAAAGAAAGAGAGCTGGCCACCCCGATATATAACACCACAGCAGGATTAGTGTATTTGTGTATTTGAATGACGAGACTATATAAATAGTTACATTAGGAGTCTGTTGATAAATTATTTGTACTGTCTGATTTTAAAAATGTATTTTTTTACAGTCCTGCTAATTACTTTGCCCCACACTATAAAGAGTAATCTTGTGAGAGTTTCTAATTACGCTTTTGACAGTTTCCAAGAATGAAATGCTGCGTTCACTTTGTAGAGAGTACGGCACATCCAAGCCATCTTCAAACTAAGTTGTTAGAAGTGTGTTGCAGTCACAGATTTTAGACTTTATTTAAAACTTAACTTGATGTTAGTTTGGAGGAATTAGGTAGATTGGATTGGTGATTTTTGCTGGATTGAGGGGCCTGTTCTTGTCAAAAGTTTTAATAATGTTCTAAAAAAATGTTAAAGTAAGCCCTTCTAATCCTTGTATTTTATCTTTATTTAAAGTAATTCCAGTGTCTCTGATAGAAATCCGTATTGTCAGCCGTAACTACATTCCTGTGTAAACCATCAGAAGCCGGAGTTACAGTATGACTGTGGTGTGTACAGAGTACAGCGAGATGTTAAACTACACGTCTGACCGTTATGCAGCGCGTCACCACTGCCTTGGTCTCCAGAGCTGTAATAAATACGAAGGCAATAAAATACATAACAGCGGGGCATAGAGTGTGGTGGGCATGGATATTAGGTAACAACGGAATTACTGGCATAATCAACAATGGACAGCAACCAGACTAGCTGAGGAAAACATCTGTGGGAGACAACAGAAAAATAAACAGTTCTTTGAATATTATTTGTAAGACTTTCCAATGCTTTTATATTAGAAATTAATATTTAAAAAAAATGACAAGTATAGGAGCCTTGGGTTAGACCAGGGGTGTCGAACTTTAGGCCTGGAGGGCCGCAGTGGCTGCCGGTTTTCATTCTAACCCTTTTTCGTAATCAGTGACTAGTTTTCACTGCTAATTAACTTCTTTTCTCTTTATTTTAATAGCCTTGTTTTTAAAGATTCAGTCCTCTAAATGTATTCTTTTCTTCATTAAATTACAGACAAGCAGAAATGAGATGTGAAAGGAGCCAACAGATGACCAGCTGGGATTTCAAACTCCAACCAATTTCACTCAAACCAGTCTCTTAATGAGAAGCTGATTCTTGCTGTTAATTAATTGAAGCCGTTATTTAATTCCATGGCTTGTTGCTGCTCTCATTCTGACACAGCAGACATTTCCAAAACTGTTCATTTTCTGTTTTTTTCTAAGAACACCGCTAAAGATCAACCTTACTGAGACTTTCACCTTTCTTTACTTTCAGATATTGTGTGATGGGCAAAGGTGAGCTGGTCATGTGGTGGCTTGTTTTGTGTCGCATTATTGTTTGGCTGTTAATTAAGGAAAAAGAGACAACTAGGGGGCCTGAGTCAAGTTAGTTAAAATTAAGGCAAAAGAAATTAAATTAGCAGCAAAAAGTAGTCAGTAATGAAGAATATGGTTAGAATGTAACCCTGCAGCCACCGCGGCCCTCCAGGACCGGTGTTCGATGCCTATGGGTTAGATGGTTGGGAGACAAAGTCAGAGAGGCGAGATGGCGTTGGTTTGGACATGTGCAGAGGAGAGATGAGGGGTATATTGGGAGAAAGGTACTAAGGATAGAGCTGACAGGGAAGAGGAGAAGAGGAAGGCCTAAGAGAAGGATTATGGATGTGGTGAGAGGGGACATGCAGGTAATGGGTGTGACAGAGCAAGATGATGAAGACAGGAGGAGATGGAAGAAGATGATCCGCTGTGGCGACACCTAATGGGAGCAGCCGAAAGAAGAAGAACATCTACAGGAGCCAAGACCACCGAATTGTAAAGTCCACATCACAAAGTGTAAACTTTTCTCCAAGAACAAAATGGTCAAACCATAGCGGCTGGTCTAGAACAGTGAAGGCAGAACTAAACTGGAAATAATTTGATTTAATCAAAAATGTAATAAACTGGCAAACACAAGGGTGTTGTGGTTTTGGGGTTTTGGAGCGACTGGCTCTTATTTTTGTAATTATTTTGGGATTAAATATTCTTGTGTTTTTCATGTGTTGAAACATTTGATGCTTTAGCCCATTTTCCTTAATTTATTTTGATTTTTTTAAAATATTTCTGTGGGATTTGTTATTTTTTTTCAATGGGTTTTGAGACCTGGACTATTTAGTTTCACTTTCGATTTTCTTTTTTTGTTTTGAGTTTTTTTTTTTTTTTTGCTTACATTCAAGTTATGTATTTACCGTGATACAGTCTTGTTTGTTCTATGGGCGCCGCCATTTTAAATCTTAGAGTGGGCACTGTACCTCTAACCCTACCCCTAACCTGTTCCTCTTCAATAGTATATACCCATTTTATCACTATCAAATTTCCAAGGGGCGCCGCGCCCTTCGACTCTTCAGTGGTATGTAACTAATCTATCACTCTCAAATCTCCGAAGGGGATTCCTGAATGGTATGTACTTAATCCATTGCTCTCAAATCTCAGTTAGGGACTCTAGCCCTAACCTTACCCTGTTCTTTTACAGTGGTATATGCCCATTTTAACACTATCACATCACCGAGGGGGACGCCCCCCTTCGGCTCTTCAATGGTATGTAACTAATCTATCACTCTCAAATCTCCGAAGGGGATTCCTGAATGGTGTGTACTTAATCCATTGCTCTCAAATCTCAGTTAGGGACTCTAGCCCTAACCTTACCCTGTTCTTTTACAGTGGTATATGCCCATTTTAACACTATCACATCACCGAGGGGGACGCCCCCCTTCAACTCTTCAATGGTATGTAACTAATCCATCACTCTCAAATCTCCAAGGGGGACCCTGCCCCCCACTTTTCGGTGTGTCTCTTTGTGTTGGGTTTGTTTCTTGCTCCACTATGCAGGTTTTGAGCTGTTGTTGGGCTGGTCATTTCCTTAGGACCTGGCAACCATGAAAAGTGATAAAAGCAGAAGAGGCCAATTTTGGTGAGCACCATACCTGAAACTGATGATTTGAACAAGCGCTTTGAAGAAGCTGTAAATGCTGCATTCAAGACTAAAGAAGACCAAATGGCTAATTAGTGCAATCTGCTTCTGCGGCATCCTGTAACACCAACATAGACATGGAGGATAACGAGACCACTGCAGGGCATAGGGCACACTAAATGATGCCAAACCTGAATAAACAGTCTTTTATTTTAAAGGGTGCAAACATGCAAACCCAAAACGCTCAGTTACATATCACCTGTTTTCGTTCTTTTAAGAAAGTAAAGGATATGTCACATTAGACAACTTTTCCAGTAATTTTCAGTCGTAGACTTCAGTCCATGCTGTCCTTAACTCCCTTTATTTTAGATAAACTTTTTTGTCTCTGAAAAATGTTTCACTTGTCTAGTGTTTTGTGACAAGTCACATCGTGAGATGTTTAAATGAGTTCATTTAGTAATCGATTTTAGCACTTTTTAAATGCGCTTTCCCACCACTGATAAACGGCTTGCATGTAACTGAACACAATTTGCTTAAGTTTAGTTAATTGTGGGAGGAGCAACACGTAATTAACGAGAGTCAGCTGTGGTTTTTGCAATTAAATAGGGGCAGGCAAAGTGATAGGGAAAGAGAAAGGAGAGCATGGGAGAAAAAAAAGGAGGATCAATCGAGTGAATGACACTTGACGGAAAATATTCCTGTTTGAGTGGCCAGGATAGGCAACATCATAAGGGAGCAGAACCAGTGGCTATGAGGAGTTTGAGGAGTTGGCAGAATTCCAATCTGCTGACTGACCCAGAGAGGGAGAGCAGAGGAGAGTGGCCGCAGAAACAGTGGGTGGCCAGCATCCAAAGCATGGTGGCATCAGTGAGGACAGAACTGGGGAAGGTTATTGGGATACTCTTCAGTAGAGGCAACATGGTAACCTCGCTTTGCTTGAGGGAGTGAACTGCAGGTAGTGATGCTGATGGCAGATCAGATTTGTGGGTACTGATGGAGGCAGCAGGTTGAATTTATGGGTACTGATGGATGTGGTAGGTTGGATCTGCAGGTACCGATGGAAGTAGCAGGTTGGATCTGCGGGTACCAATGAAGGTGGCAGTTCAGATTTGCGAATACTGATGGTGGTGGCAGATTGGATTTGCAAGTACCGATGGAGATGGCAGATCAGATCCATGGGTACCAATGGAGGTGGCAGATCTGTTCTGTAGGTACAGAAGGAAGTGGCAAATCGGATCTGCAGTTACCAATGGATGTGGCAGGTAGGATCTGTGGGTACCAATGGAGTTGGCAGATCATATCTACCAGCATCAATGGAGGTGGCAGATTGGATCTGCAGGTACGGATTGAAGTGGCAGGTTGGATCTGCAGGTACCAATGAAGGTGGCAGATCAGATTTGTGGGTACTGATGGTGGTGGTAGATTAGATGTGCAGGTACCAATGGAAATGGTATATCAGATCAGTGGGTACCAATTGAGGTGGCAGATCCATTCTGTGGGGACTAAAGGAAGTGGCAGATCAGATCTGCAGGTACCAATGGAGGTGGCAGGTAGGTTCTGTGGGTACCAATGGAGGTGGCAGATCAGATTTACAAGTACCAGTGAAGGCAACAGGTTGGATTTATGGGTTCCAATGGAGATGGCAGATCAGATTTGTGGGTAGTGATGGAGGTGGCAGATCATATCTGCCAGCATTGATAAAAGTGGCAGATTGGATGTACAGGTACCGATGGAGGTGGCAGATTGGATTCATGGGTACCAATGGAGGTGGCAGATCGGATCTGCGGGTACCAATGGAGGTGGCAGGTAAGACCTATGGGTACCAGTGAAGGTGGCAGATCAGATTTACAGATACCAATGGAGGTAACAGGTTGGATTTATGTGTACCAATGGAAGAGGCAGATCAAATCTGTTAATACTGATGAAGGTGGCAGATTGGATCTGCGGGTACCAATGGAGGTGGCAGATCGGTAGTCTGAATAGTATACAAGAAGGATTTGTCCTGGTGGCCTGACGGGGTAAAGGAAATACACAGCTGGAGGATGAATTGCTTTTAAAAAATATGTATTTATTTATCTCTCTATTATCAAAAAAATCTTGGAAAGGAAAAGCAGGGCAACAAGACATGATCTTCTAGGAAGTCACTTAAAAGACGCGCGAGACAAGAGAGACTGGCCACAGAACATCCTGGGACAATCTCTTGGCACCAAGTCCGTGGCCAGTCTCGTTCGTCTTGCGGGGACGTGGAACATGAGATTCTTGCAAGACACGTCCGATATCAAATAAGAGCAGGGCCAGCAAAACACTCAGTTGTGTAAAGTAGTGGTTCTCAACCTGTGGGGCGGGCCCCCCTAAGGAAGCATGAAGTAACAAAAAGGGGGGCGCAAAAAGAAAACAAGAATCAAAAATATGAAAAAAAATCTGTTGAAACCAAAACAAATTAACTTAAACTACATTCTGATACTAGAACAATAACTCTAGAGTTAGATAAATGTCGATAAAAGTTAAGCAGGTGTAATAAAATATGCATCTACATTTCAAAAAAATGTTAGGGGGGCGCGATTACAAACTGTTATGAAAACTCGGGTCGCAAATACTTAAAGGTTGAGAAACGCTGGTGTAAAGGCACGTAGCACAAATGGATCCTGTGCTCTCAGCACACATAAAGAGTATAAGGACAATACGTTTGAGATGAAACGTCAACGACTAAGCAAAGAAGAAAAAAAGGCAGATAAGAGATTATGAACGCAGTGGAATTCGAAAGGCTCAAACAAACGATGGTGCGAGACTCATGCAGAGAAAGGTAAAGAATATGAAAGCAGTAAAATTCAAAAGTATTGTAGCGTCCCAGCCAGGTTGAGGCCATTTTTGTTATAAGTGACTGTTAGGTCCGATTGAGGGAGGGCGGAGTACAGTAAGGAAGACTGATAGCGGGGTACTGATTGATGTGGTGTGTGGGAGACCCGGGGGATGAGGAGTTGGAGAAGATGCTAGAAAGTTGTGTTTGGAGTAAGAGATGCCCCCTCGGTCTCAGCCTTTAAATCCCGGCTGAAGACTCACTACTTCAGTTTAGCATATCCTGACTAGAGCTGCTGATTAACTGTACAGACTGCATCTCTGTTGTTAGTCATTAGCACTAAAACATAAGTAACATGATAATTATATTTGAATACTAACCCTCACCTATTCTGTTTCTTTTCTCGGTACCCAAATGTGGCCATTGGTGCCACGGCCCACCTGCCAAGTTGTTTGCCTGGTAAAGTCATCCCTGATGATCACAGGAATCATGGGAAAGAGGGGTCCTTTCATCGGAGCAACGTTTCAGCCGTGGCATGGCCAAATGGAGATGCAGCTAGATGGATGAGGTCTCCAGGACTCTAAAAATATCCAAACCTAATTATGTCATATCATCTACTGTTAAACCGTAATTCTAAAATTTGTATTATTATGCTGTCTTAAGGAATTGTTCTGTTCTGTGTATTGTATTGTGTTGACCCCCTACTTTTGACACCCACTGCACGCCCAACCTACCTGGAAAGGGGTCTCTCTTGAACTGCCTTTCCGAGGTTTCTTCCATTTTCCCTACAAGGTTTTTATTGGGAGTTTTTCCTTGTCTTCTCAGAGAGTCAAGGCTGGGGGGCTGTCAAAAGGCAGGGCCTGTTAAAGCCCATTGCGGCACTTCCTGTGTGATTTTGGGCTATACAAAAATAAACTGTATTGTATTGTATTGTATTGTAACGAAGTCGGCGATTGTTCAAGTAAAACTTTTGTGACACTTCATTACGTCACTCTGTTTTTCTTACTTCTTCTCTTCTCGAATCGGACGCGGAGGTCGCTACAGTATCAAAAAAAAAGATAGTAAAGATCGCATTAGCGCAAACAAATGGAAATGAATTATCAGGACCAGGTGTCATTGAAAAAATAGCAGGACAGAGCGAGGTCGGAAATAAAAGGCAAAGAGCAGAAAACAAAGTAAAACGACATAAAGAGGTTCAAAAACGAGGGGGCGAAACACACGCAGAGCAGGTTAGAGATCATGAAAACAAGGGAATTCAAAAGGCACAAAAAAACCGTAGGCGTGAAACACGTGCAGAGCAAGTTACAGAATATAAAAGCAGAAAAATTAGAATCTAAACAAGATAAAGATCGCATTAGCGCTAAAAAAGATACAAATTTTGGACCATACGCTACGAGAATCTGTGGTCCCGCAACGGTTAAAGCAACGACAAGTTTAATTTCAAAGAAAACACAATTTGGTCAGGTGTATATTTCTGATCAAGCGATGCACATTTTAACAGATGAAAAGAAAGGTAATGTAATTCAGCGTTTCTCAACCTTTACGTATTTGCGACCCGAGTTTTCATAACAGTTTTAATCGCACCCCCCCTAACGCTTTTTTGAAAGGAGCCCACTAATACCAATTTGTTCTTTTTTAATTAATGATATTTTATTATACCTACTTAACTTTTATCGACATTTATCTAACTCTATATTTAGTTTTCTAGTATCAGAATATAGCTTAAATTCATTTGTTTAGGTTTCAATAGATGGATTATTCATATTTTCAATTCTTTTTTTCACAATTGGCTGATGTTAAGAGTGGTGACCAGCAGGGGGCAGTGTAGGGGCTGCTGCTATTTTTAATATATAGAAATGATTTAGATAGGAATATAAGGAACAAACTGATGAAGTCTGCAGATGATACCAAGAGAGGTGGATTAGCAGATAATTTGGAATCCGTTATATCATCACAGAGGGACGTGGATAGCAGACAGGCTTGAGATTTGTGGACGATGAAATTTAATGTCAGTAAATGTAAAGAATTACAACAACAACAACAACATTTATTTCTATAGCACATTTTCATACAAACAGTAGCTCAAAGTGCTTTACATAATGAAGAACAGAAAAATAAAAGACACAATAAGAAAACAAAATAAATCAACATTAATTAACATCAAATAAGAGTAAGGTTCAATGGCCAGGGGGGACAGAAAAAACAAAAAAACTCCAGACGGCTGGAGAAAAAATAAAATCTGTAGGGATTCCAGACCTTGAGACCACCAGTCCCGTCTGGGCATTCTACCTCACATAAATGAGTCCTCTTTGGATTTAGGGTTCTCACGGAAGGGCTTGATGATGATGATGGTCACGTAGAATTCTGCCTTTTAATCCATCCATCATTGTTGGAGCATCATGAAGCTTTGAGTAGGTGGTGGTGGCCACAAAGAAACCGGAAAAAGAAACAGAAAAGAGAGTTGGGGTCAGTACGCATTTTAGAGAATTACACATAGGAAGTAAAAATATGAGGTTTGAATACGCAATGGGTGGTCAGAAAATCAAGAGAACGCCCTATGAGAAGGATTTAGGAGTCACAGTGGACTCTAAGCTATCGACTACCAGACAGTGTTCAGAAGCCATTAAGAAGGCTACCAGAATGTCATGTTATATAGCGCCTTGATGTGTGGAGTACAAGTCACAGGAGGTTCTGCTCAAGCTTTATAACACACTGGTGAGGCCTCATCTGGAGTACTGGGGGCAGGTTTGGGTCTCCCTAAAGGACATAGCAGCACAAGAGAAGGTCCAGAGAAGAGCGACGAGGCTGATTCAGGGTTACAGAGGAGAAATTAAAAGAGCTGAGCCTTTACAGGAGATGAAGAGGAGACCTGACTGAAGAGTTTGAAATGATGAACGGAATTAGTCCAGTGGATCGAGATGGTGACTTTAAAATGAGTTCATCAAGAACACGGGGACACATTTGGAAACTTGTGAAGGGTAAATTTCGCACCAACATTAGGCAGTTTTTCTTTACATAAAGAACGATAGACACTTGGAATAAGCGACCAAGTAGTGTGGTAGACAGTAAGACGTTAGGGACTTTCAAAACTCGACTTGATGTTTATTTAGAAGAATGAAGTGGACAGGACTGGCAAGCTTTGTTGGGCTGAATGGCCTGTCATTGTCCAGAGTGTTCTAATGTTCTAGTACAAGTACATACATACGAGGTGAGACACATAAATAACCGAATTGGTAAAAAAAAAAAATTATTGATGAATTACAGCATTTTAAATTTTGTCACCTCCTATATACTCCCCCTCCTGATGTCTACACCGCTACATACGTATCTTCCATTGATTGAAACAGAGCTGGATGTCTTCTTGCTTGAAGCTCTTCAACAGGGTTGCTGTTTCTGTCTTCCCTTCAGGTCACTTTTGATTTTCAGGAACAAGTAAAAATCATCCATCCATTATCCAACCTGCTATATCCTAACTACAGGGTCATGGGGGTCTGCCGGAGCCAATCCCAGCCAACAAAGGGGGCAAGGCAGGAAATAAACCCTGGGCAGGGCGCCAGCTCACCGCAGGGCACACACCAAGCACAATTTAGGATCGCCAATGCACCTCACCTGCATGTCTTTGGACTGTGGGAGGAAACCCACTCAGACACGGGGAGAACCAGGAGACTCCACACAGGGAGGACCCGGGAAGCAAACCCAGGTCTCCTTACTTGCGAGG
The DNA here is from genome assembly GCF_016835505.1 of Polypterus senegalus. Classification (NCBI taxonomy): domain Eukaryota; kingdom Metazoa; phylum Chordata; class Cladistia; order Polypteriformes; family Polypteridae; genus Polypterus; species Polypterus senegalus. The sequence goes on along the minus strand of NC_053162.1, from coordinate 180,279,898 downwards.
CAGCAGTGCTACCCACTGCGCCACTGTGCCACTCGATACAGAATATAAAAGCAGAAAAAAAAAGTGGCAAAAAAAGAAAGTAAAGATCGCATTAGCGCAAACAACGAGAAATTATTACTCGGAGACATAATGGAAAGGCGAATAGAGATCGAATATATGGACACAGGTGATATGTCAGAAGTACGGAAATATTGTAAGGCTTTGAAGTTTATGTCAGAGAATTTTAAAAACATGGTTTACCTCACATGCATTTATTGGTTACTTTGCAAAAAAATGATTAACTGCTGATGATGTCAATCGTTTTGTCTGAACTGAACTTTCAAACAGAGACACCAATCCTGAATTATGGTACAAAGTCATTAAACACACGTCTCACGCACCTCATTTAAAAGATTCAGCACATTGGGACTCGAAAGATTCCAAATATTGTTTTTAATGAAGTTCTGAAATAAAAGTGAAACTAATGAAATAGCAACAATTCAAAGAAAAAAAAAATCTTAAAAGTATGTATCTGGAAAGCCAAACACGGGGGTTGGCGAGCGAAGTGAGCAGGGGGTGAATCCCCCAGTTACTTAAAATATCAGTTCTTCTTCTTCTTCTTCTTTCGGTTGCTGCCATTAGGACTTGCCACAGCGGGTACCGTAAAATCCTCACTTTTGTGCCTTCTGTTGTTCAAAATTCTCAACAATGTTGGATACGTCAAGATGTCCGGCACGCTCGTTTTCGATTGAGAGTCACTAAGTCCGTCTTGCGACGTGGCGCTTCTGAGGTCATTTTTTTAAATGAGTTTTAACTTGGAAGACGATCGTTCACACGAAGTGACAGTCATTGGCGTAGTCGGCAGTAACATGGAAGCCGTGCAAACGACACTGAAAGTAGACAAACGGTGTACAGTGACCTGTCGGCAACAGTTCAGCTAATTCGAAAACAGTCGACTTGATTGACAGGACGGATTGAAAACATCTGGAATTGAAGACAATTGAGCGGAGAATGCCGGTGAAATGCCAGTGCTATAGCATTCAATGAGAAGATCGGCAGCAGCACGCAATTCGTCGTCAGCCATCAAGGTCAGAGTTGATGGTAACAAGACATTGAACGTTGAAGCCACTGCATTGAGACAGTGAAACCGCTGTTATAGTTAAGTTATTAAAAATGAAAAAAAAAATCTATGCGGTCCCGAGTGGCCCCCCAAGCTCGTTGGCCCTTGTGCTTTCCACAATCTGCACAATCCATTGCTACGCCAGTGTTCAGAACAGCTGCATTGTCGAGGCATGTTGTTCATGGGGCAGGTGCTCCCCATTGCTGGTGTGCACACTTTGTGCTTCTTGTCCTTCCCAGCACCTCAAGGGTTCATCTGCCCGAAGCTCCTCCGCTTTCTGTTCAGACTGAGACTTAGTAGGCACCTGGTGTTAGGACGGGGGATCCGGTTTTTCACAATGGGTACAGAAACTGTGGGCAGCAAGCTCTTCCTCAGGCACTCATTAGCTGAGTCAGCAGTTGCCCATGCCCAGGGCCCATCGTGGTAGTGGGACTTTAGTGGAAATGGCAGGGCGACCTCGGCTGGTTTCTGAGCATGCGTCAGAACTGCAAAGGAAAGGGGAGAAGAGATACAACAACAACAACATTTATTTCTATAGCACATTTTCATACAAACAGTAGCTCAAAGTGCTTTACATAATAAAGAATAGAAAAATAAAAGACAGTATGAAAATAAAATAAGTCAACATTAATTAACATCGAATAAGAGTAAGGTTCAATGGCCAGGGGGACAGAAAAACAAAAAACTCCAGACGGCTGGAGAAAAATAAAATCTGTAGGGATTCCAGACCTTGAGACCACCCAGTCCCCTCTGGGCATGATGATGAGCAACTGTGCCCCCTCTTGGCGTGGAGTGGTACTGCTTACTTTTTTAGAGCTCTGTAAGTGTCCCCAATGTGGTCATGTGTGAGTGACACTGGTTATGACTTTATTTATCCCCCGGTGATTTTTATTGTATTCCCATTCCATTTCTTTGTTTACAAAGCAAGATCATGTGACAATCAATCAGGATCGTTGCATCAATTATGTCGGCGGCGATCACATTAGATATTATCCTTAAGTGGATAAAACCTTTTATACCACAATTCCAACATAGTTAGCTTCTCCATCCAAAAATAATATTCTTTAGTATCGATTAAGACAACGTAGTTTGTAAAGGTTGTTGAAAAAAAATGTAATTTTCACTGAGAAGATACTTAACAAAGTTTCTGATAAAATGGGAGCTGATGGCAACCAATGCTGGACAACAGCAAACATCAAAACCAGCCATGAAAAAATCTCACATTCCTCGTGCCGTGTCATTTAATCCATATACCAAGTTGTTCAGTCGCAAGTTCACAACATGCAAAATGTGTGCATTTTTTGCTCAGATATTGTTAAATTAATCAAGTGAACTCAAGTTGGGAATCCTGCACTGGTACAGCACGTTGCCGCACCCACCACACGACAAAACAACTCGGGATCCCAGTTGGCAACCCCCCCAGGCAGTCCAGTCCCACCCTTTGGAAATGACCCTCTATCTCCCACAGCCAGGTGTTATGTGGGTGACCCCTTGGTCTGGTCCAGCCACTCGGGTCCCCAACAATGAGGATCTTATGAGCTGGATCACCCTCGGGTAATCGTGCCACATGGCCGTAGTGCCGTAACTGACGCTCCCTCACAATGCAGGTCATGTGCCTCATTCGGGACTCCATGAGCAACACAAAGTCAAACCAATGGTACCCAAGGATTTTCCGGAGAGACACATATGAAGGAGTCCAGTCTTCGTCTCAGGTCACTGGATGGCGTCCATGTCTCACAACCATATAGCAAGAAAGGAAGCACCAGGACCCTAAAGACTTGGACCTTCGTCCTTTTGCATAGATATCGGGATGGCCATACACCCCTTTCCAGTGACGTCGTGAATCCCCCATGCTCTCCCAATCTGTCTACTGACTTCATAGGAAGAGTCACCAGAGTCACATGAATGTCCCTGCTGAAGTAAGTAAACCTCTCGACGAGGTCGACACTCTCTCCGCAGACAGACACACTGCTGATGGCCGTGCCCAAGAGCTCATTAAAGGCCTGGATCTTAATACCTCTGGAAAATAAAATTAGAGCACAAACAGGACGTTCCTTTCACATGGGGTTGTGCTTTTAAAATGAAGAGAGGACTTCTGACCAATGACACAGGGGGAGAGGCGGGTCTTTAATTCAAAAACGTGACATAGTGTGAAGAGGCTTCCTAGTTGTGCACTGCTTTCATACTTACTGGAGGGATTTATTGAACCCACTAGCTATAGGCGGAGTGGTGGCTCTGAGGTTAGGGATCTGCACTGGCAATCGGAAGGTTGCCAGTTCGAATCCCGTAAATGCCAAAATGGTCTCTGTTCTGTTGGGCCCTTGATTAAGGCCCTTAACCTGCAATTGCTGAGCACTTTGAGTAATGAGAAAAGCGCTATATAAATGCAAAGAATTATCATTACATAGAATACATTTTAAAATGTTTGATATCTCTCGCCCTTAGATGTACCCTCAGTATTCATCCCCTTCTTACGAGTACCATCCTCTGGACTTCTTCCACTCGCAATAAACTTCAGATCATTTTTTTTTTTTTTGGCCTGTAACAGTCCAGGGTTGAATCCTGGCTTGAGCTGAAGGTCTTCTGATTGGTGGGAGGGCTAGTTTGCGTTTTGGCTGCCATTCGTTGCTTGATGTTCCTCTTTTGGGTTTTGCTGAGAATCATTAAAAGGAGAGGAGTCGAGCACAAATGGAGCTGACGCGACTGCATTCCGAAAGACCACCGGAGCCATTCGTGCGAATGCGTGAACACACAATGATGTAGCGAGATGAGCTAAATGCTGGCACCGGATCAGAAAGCGCAGCGCAGAGACGGCTTCCAAAACCCTGCAGGCCCTCTTAGTTGACACGTTCGTATGGGGGAATTAACATCTGATAATTAAATAGCAAATAATCAGATGTGCATGGAACAGAGCCTTCCTTGGGGAGTAAGATGTCCTAAGTCAAAAAAAAAAAAAAAAATCATAAAATAACAGCAGCAGAAATGCATTAACATCCCGAAGGCATTGAGTGTTATGGGTTTGTGAGGCTGTGCAAAGCGTCAGCTTTCTGGTGCTTGCATTTCAGCGATGTGTGGACATTTTTAGATTGGAGTGGTGAAGCTAATGTATGGGCTAATTTCAGTTTTTATATGGGATCTTTCTCACATTCATTATAACACGTCATCTACTGTGCCAACATTTTGGAAATATTACTCAGTGCTGGTGTCACACGCGAGTTCCCGGGAGACAACTTCAGGGTTTGACAAGGTGTAATTCCACCCCGAACCCAAGGGGTGGCACTGCCTTGTAACACTTCTCCTCTCATTCACTCTGCACATCCCAAAGCTGACATCTGGAAGGGAACATAAGATCACTTCTGGTTCCGAGGGCTACTGGACCCACCATTTCCGCCCCACTAACTTCATGGCCACCAACACCTCCGTCTTTTTCCAGTCTATTTGCCAACTCTTGTCTGTCAAGTTGTAATTCCACTCCGAGCCAAGCGGCGGCAGTGTCTTGTAACACTTCTATTCTCTTTCCCTCTGAACATTCCAAAACCAAAATCTGGCAACAAACATGACTACACTTCCAGTTCTAGGACTCCTGGACCCGACCCTTCTGCCTCACCAACTTCATAGTTGCCACCACTGCCATCTTTGTCTGGTCTAATTACAGATTTGTGACTTTCAAGTTGTAATTCCACCCCAAAGGCCAATGATTGGTGCTATCTTGTAACACTTTTCCGCTCCTTCCCTCTGCACATCCTGAGACCGACATCTGGCTGGGAACATGACATCACTTCCTGTTCAGAAGGCTACTGGACCCACCCTTTCTTCCGCACTGACTTCATTGCCACCATCACCACCATCTTTCTCCAGTCTAATTGCAGATTTGTGTCTGTCAAGTCATAATTCTATCCCCCAAGGTCAATGGTTGGTGCTGTCTTGTAACACTCCTCCTCTCCTTTCCTCTGCATGTCCCAAATCCGACATCTGAAAGGGCACCTAAGATCACTTCTTGTTCTAGGGGCTATTGGGCCCAGCCCTTCTGCCTCATCAACTTCATAGTCACCACCACCACCATCCTTCTCCAGTCTAATTGTAGTGTAGGTGTTGTATCATAAACATTAACACTGCTTTTACAAATCCCATACCAAATGGCATATAACAGAGTAATGTACATCACACTTGTCGTTTACATAGATGGAGCATCAGAACCATTAACAATGCTTTAATGAATCCTATACCAAATGGTATATAAGAGAGACATATGCATTCCATTTCTCATTCCAACAGATGGTGCATCACAAACATTAGTACTGCTTTTCTGAATCCCTTACAAAGTGGCATAAACCAGAGACATATGTACTGCATTTGTTATTCTAACAGATGGCACGTCACAAACTTTTTAGTAATAAAATGCATTATATTTCTCATTCCAACAGATGCCACATCACAACCATTAACACTACTTTAACAAATCCTATACCAAATGGCATATAACAGAAATATTTGCACTGCATTTATCATTCCAACAGGTGGTGCATCACAAACATTAACACTACTTTTACAAATCCAATACCAAATGGCAAATAACAGAGAAATATGCATCACACTTGTCATTTCCACAGATGGCACAGCACAACCATTAACACTGCTTTTCGAATCCCATAGAAAGTGGCATATAACAGTGGTGTATGCATTGCATTTGTCATTCCAAAGATGGTGCATCACAAACATTGTTACTAATAAAACGCATTGTGTTTGTCATTCCCACAGATGGCACTTTACAACCATTAACAGTGCTTTAATGAATCCTATACCAAATGGCATATAAGAGAGACATGTGCATTGGATTTGACATTCCAACAGATGGTGCATCACAAACATTGTTACTAATAAAATGCATTGTGTTTGTCATTCCCACAGATGGCACTTTACAACAATTAGATAGAGATAGATACTTTATTAATCCCAAGGGGAAATTCACAGTGCTTTAATGAGTCCTATACCAAATGGCATATAAGAGAGACATGTGCATTGCATTTGTCATTCCAACAGATGGTGCATCACAAACAATAACATCACTTTTATGAATCCCATGCCAAATGGCATATAATAGAGACAAGTGAATTGCATTTTTTCATTCCATCAGATGGTGCATCACAAATATTAACACTGCTTTTAAGAATCCCATACCAATAGGCATATACTGAATCATTACTCATATGATATATACTCATTGTATGGTGCTCTTCAAACATTAATGCTGAGATTTATGCTGACTATTTACATTTCAGCCCATCTCAGATGGGGAGCACAGCTAGTATTCCTTTAAAGCGTAAATGGCCGTGACATATTATTGATATTTGCTGCACACTACACAAGTTACATCAACTGAGGAGCAGTTCTCAATTACAATCAGTGCAGACAAGTCAGATGGGATTGTGGGGGGCGCTGAACTACCTGACCCCCTAACCGCTGGGCCACAATCCCTGCTCGGTTAGCAAGGGGAGTGAGATGCAGGTCCTTGTCCAGAGCGGCTCTCCTGTAGCCTTGTTGCTTCTCTTCTCTCAGTCTGAGTTTGAACGCCTCACCTCTAATGTTCCGCCTCACTCCTCGTCTTCTGTTTTTCAGGTTGTAAAGACAAAGCCTCTCCATCCGCTCCTCATGCCTCATGTCTTGCTGCCCGGGAGTCGTCCTTGTGGCTCTTGTTTGAATCATTTCCTAATTCCATTATATCTTTTCTTAGCAGAGTAAACAAAACGCTAATCAGATTGAGGGTATAAAACCGTTTTTAATCACCTGTTCAATAACTGGATTTCATATTAGTGGGAAAAACACGGCACTGCTCGGCTTTCTTTCATTCTTTTTTTTTTTACCTGCAAACTCTAACAGGCGATGATACTAATGAAAATGGAAGAGATCAATCAACCATAACATATCAGGAAGTGGGGATTTAGCAATCTCTGCATCTCCGGACTGACCTTGAAGATGCAGCTCAACACTCACTCGAGTTCAGTGATCAGGGTAGTCCCCCGACTACTGCATTTATCATTTAAATATGGAGCTGTCAGGTTACACCACTTACCTGTCAAGAAGGACTCTACAGATCACAGGTACGCCAACAACACGTTGTGTCTGCTGCAAAACACGGCCTGGGCTGCCCTGAAATTGCCTGCTTGTCAGTCACTTTTAGAAACATCTGCCAAAATATGATCAAAATAATAACTATAAATAAAAATAACACATCCATTTTCTAATCCAGTTGCTCTGTTCAGGGTCACAGGCAGCCCTTGCTTGTTAAGAGTGTGTGTGTGTGTGTTAATGTGTGCTCCTTTACTGATCTGCCATCCTTTTCATTCTGGTTCATGCCACCCTAAACTGGCTAAAGCCAGCTAAATAACAAATGGATGAAGACTATTAAGGGTGGCACAGCAGTTAGCCCTGTGCTCTCATGGCTCCAAACACCTGGGTTTAAATCCCTGTCTGTCGTGTTTCAGCCAGGGTTCCTTCAATGGCTGGGGTTCAAATCCCATTATTATGACAGTTGTGTTTTTTTGTTTTTTTTGTCACTGCTTTTTGCAGATGATGTTGTCCTGTTTGTTTCATCAGGCCGTGATCTTCAGCTCTCTCTGAATCGGTTCGCAGCTGAGTGTGAAGCGGCTGGGATGGGAATCAGCACCTCCAAATCCGAGAACATGGTCCTCAGCCGGAAAAGGATGGAGTGCCCTCTCAGGGTTGGGGGAGAGATCCTGTGGCTCCTTTGTATCTTTGACCCAGCAGTACTTCGGGGCTAGGACATGATCTGGATGGGAGTCCCATAAAGTAGTGGCCATACCCCTCCAGCAGCACCCCACTGGAGGCACCCCCCAGAAATCGACAAGGCTGTATTCCAGGACTCCAATTCCCATGATACCCTGGGGGTATTTGACGTGGACCAGAATCCCAGGGACGCTGCCTTCTACCATATCGAGCGGGGGCATGGTTTCTCTCCTGGTCCTCCCAACATACTGGCCTCCCTGCCGAGTGAAGATTCTTGTTCCCATAAATAAATAAATAATCTCGCTCCATCTTATATATCGGAATGCCTGACACGTTATATTCCAAATCGTAACCTTAGATCTTCAAATGAGTGTCTCCTTATAATTCCAAAAGCTAAACTTAAAAGAAGTGGTGAGGCGGCCTTCTGCTGTTATGCACCTAAAATCTGGAATAGCCTGCCAATAGGAATTCGCCAGGCTGATACAGTAGAGCACTTTAAAACACTGCTGAAAACACATTACTTTAACATGGCCTTTTTATAACTTCACTTTAACTTAATCCTGATACTCTGTATGTTCAATTCTTCATAATAACTATTCATGGTGGCTCCAAAATCCGTACTGACCCCTACTCTCTCTTCTGTTTCTTTTTCCGGTTTCTTTGTGGTGGCGGCCTGCGCCACCACCACCTACTCAAAGCATCAGGATGCACCAACATTGATGGACTGAAAGCCAGAAGTCTACGTGACCATCATCATCACATCCTTCCATGAAAGCCCTAAATACAAAGAGGACTGTTTGACTTATGTTAGGTAGATTGCCCAGAGGGGACTGGGTGGTCTCGTGGTCTGGAACCCTACAGATTTTATTTTTTCACCAGCTTTTGGAGTTTTTTGTTTTTCTGTCCACCCTGGCCATCGGACCTTACTCTTATTCTATGTTAATTAATGTTGACTTATGTTTATTTTTTATTGTGTCTTCTATTTTTCTATTCATTTTGTAAAGCACTTTGAGCTACATTTTTTGTATGAATATGTGCTATATAAATAAATGTTGATTGATTGATTATCGTGCAAGGTATCACCATCTGGGATGCCCATCCATCTCCTGCAGCACTCTCAATATATAGAATAGAATGTCTGTCAGTCTGTCTGTTTGGCCGAGCTGGACCAAATTTTGCATATTTGTCCCCTAGAACCACACAGATATGATAGACAATATTAGAACAAAAACATTTTGACCCTGGGGTTTCCCACGGAAGTATTTGTTTTGTTTTTTTGTGTGTGTGCTATACCAGTTGCACACCAGTACAACCTGCTGGTTCACAATAAGTAAAATATCCATCCATCTATCCATTATCCAAACCCGCTATATCCTAACTACAGGGTCACGGGGGTCTGCTGGAACCAATCCCAGCCAACACAGAAACAAACCCTGGGCAGGGCGTGCGCACACACACATAATTTAGAATCACCAATGCCTCTAACCTGCATGTCTTTGGACTGTGGGAGGAAACCCACGCAGACAACATGCAAACTCCACGCAGGGAGTACCCAGGAAGCGAACCTGGGTCTCCTAACTGTGAGGCAGCAGCGCTACCCACTGCGCCACTGTGCCACCCGGTTCACAGTAAGTGAACCATCCAAACAGACTGAAGCCAAACTACAATGACAAAATGAGCAGAGCTGAACATGACTTACCTGAACAACACCCGTGCTGCTTCTACCTACTGTACCCTAAAAAGGAGTGTTGTGCGCTTTGGATGAGGCTTGACCAAGAGTGGACAACACAACATAACACAACACAAAGGAAAATCAAAGGGTTGATGTTAAACTCCTGCTTTGTTGACGTTTATTAGTCTTCACATAGACTCTTATTCTATGTTAATTAATGTTGACTTATTTTATTTTCTTACTGTGTCTTTCATTTTTCTATTCTTCATTATGTAAAGCACTTTGAGCTACTGTTTGTATGAAAATGTGCTATATAAATAAATGTTGTTGTTTTAAGCACTTCGAACTGTTCACCTTGAACTAAGAGGATGAGTTGGTAATGATGGCGTTCATCAACCCAGCCAGAAGATGCCACAATTCTGTAATCCAATTGGACCCCTAAAAGAACAAATTCTCAATGTCACGAAAGCAGAGATATTGATTAGAGAGGACAGAATGGGTGACAGATAGCACAGCTAGCAATAACAACGATTTAGCAACACTTAAACCTTTGCTTTTTGTTTCCTTAACCCATTCTGGAGATATACCCGGGCAGCGCTGGGCACTTTGGCTAGTCCAATATATAAAGCTCAGTGTGTGTGTGTGTGTTTTACATGTTTCCATTAGGTCAGATTATCTTGGGGAATAACGTGAACTGCCACAGCTATGCTGATGCAGTGCAGGATTTATGTATAAGCTACACAAGCTATAGCTTAGGGCCCCCGCCTTCTTGGGGGCCCCCAAAACAAATTGTCCGAGTGAGCAATTGTCATATATACTTATAAAGGGCCCCATGTCTCAAATAGCTTAGGGCCTTATCAAGTCTAAATCCGGCACTGTGCTGACGACACACAGCTGTATTTATCAATAGCACCTGATGACCCCGACTCTGTTGTTTCACTAACACAATGTCTTGGTTGTGTTTCTGAGTGGTTGAGTAGCAATTATCTCAAGCTAAATAAAGAAAAAACTGAAATTTTAGTGATTGCCAATAATGGATATAATAGATAGATAGATAGATAGATAGATAGATAGATAGATAGATAGATAGATAGATAGATAGATAGATAGATAGATAGATACTTTATTAATCCCAAGGGGAAATTCACATAATCCAGCAGCAGTATACTGATACAAAGAAACAATATTAAATTAAATAGTAATAAAAATGAAAAGAATTAAAATAAAATTAATGTTCGCATTTACTCCCCCGGGTGGAATTGAAGAGTCGCATAGTGTGGGGAGGAACGATCTCCTCAGTCTGTCAGTGGAACAGGACAGTGACACAAGTCTGTCACTGAAGCTGCTCCTCTGCCTGGAGATGATCCTGTTAAGTGGATGCAATGGATTCTTCATGATTGACAGGAGTTTGCTTAGTGCCCATCGCTCTGCCACAGATGTTAAACTGTCCAACTTTAATCCTACAATAGAGCCTGCCTTCTTAACAAGTTTGTCCAGGCGTGAGGCGTCTTTCATCTTTATGCTGCCACCCCAGCACACCACCGCGTAGAAGAGGGCACTCGCCACAACCGTCTGGTAGAACATCTGCAGCATCTTACTGCAGATGTTGAAGGATGCCAACCTTCTCAGAAAGTATAGTCTGCTTTGACCTTTCTTACATAGAGCATCAGTATTGGCAGTCCAGTCCAATTTGTCATCCAGCTGCACTCCCAGATATTTAAAGGTCTGCACCCTCTGCACAGTCACCTCTGATGATCACAGGGTCCATGAGGGGCCTAGGTCTCCTAAAATCCACCACCAGCTCCTTGGTCTTGCTGGTGTTAAGGTGTAAGTGGTTTGAGTCGCACCATTTAACAAAGTCCTTGATTAGCTTCCTGTACTCCTCCTCCTGCCCACTCCTGATGCAGCCCACAATAGCAGTGTCATCAGCGAACTTTTGCACGTGGCAGGACTCCGAGTCATATTGGAAGTCTGATGTATATAGATTGAACAGGACCGGAGAAAGTACAGTCCCCTGCGGTGCCCCTGTATTGCTGCACACAATGTCATACCTGCAGTTCCCAAGACGCACACATTGAGGTCTGTCTGTAAGATAGTCCACAATCCATGCCACCAGGTGTGAATCTACTCCCATCTCAGTCAGCTTATCCCTAAGGAGCAGAGGTTGGATGGTGTTGAAGGTGCTAGAGAAGTCTAGGAACATAATTCTTACAGCACCACTGCCTCTGTCCACGTGGGAGAGGGATCGATGTAGCATATAGATGATGGCATCCTCCGCTCCCACCTTCTCCTGGTATGCGAACTGCAGAGGGTCGAGGGCGTGGCGGACCTGTGGCCTCAGGTGGTGAAGCAGTAGCCGCTCCATGGTCTTCATCAGATGTGACGTCAGAGCAACAGGCCGGAAGTCATTCAGCTCACTAGGACGTGATACCTTTGGGATAGGAGAGATACAAGATGTTTTCCAAAGCCTCGGGACTCTCCTCTGTTCCAGGCTCAGGTTGAAGATGCGCTGTAGAGGACTCCCCAGTTCCAACGCACAGGCCTTCAGCAATCGTGGCGATACACCATCTGGACCCGCTGCTTTGCTGGCACAAAGTCTTTTCAGCTCTCTGCTCACCTGGGCTGCTGTAATTGTGGGTGGGGATGTCTCACCTATGCTGGTATCAGCAGAAGGATGGTTGGAGGATGCAGTACTCCGAGGTGAGAGTGGGTTACTGTGATCAAACCTATTAAAATAATGATAATAATAATGAGCTTATTAGAAATAAACTTGATACATTAGAGTTAAAAGTCAAGATGGAGGTAAAGAATTTAGGGGTAACTGCTGACCCTGACCTGAATTTGAAATCACATATTAATCAGATCACTAGGACAGCATTTTTTCACTTAAGAAACATAACAAAAGTTAGACCTCTTATATCATTGAAAGATGCTGAGAAATTAGTTCACGCTTTTATTTTCAGTCGACTAGATTACCGTAACGCTCTCCTCTCAGGACCACCCAAAGAAAGACATAAAACGACTGCAGAATGGAGCTGCTAGAATCCTAACTAGGAAAAGAAAATCCGAGCACATTTCTCCAGTTTTGATGTCACTACACTGGTTACCTGTGTCATTCAGGATTGACTGCTTATGGTTTACAAAGCCTTAAATAATCTGCTCCATCTTATATATCGGAATGTCTGACACCCTGTATTCCAAATCATAACCTGAGATCTTCAAATGAGGGTCTGCTTAGAATTCCAAGAGCTGAACTTAAAAGAAGTGGTGAGGCGGGCAGGCGGGCAGGTGGGCTGGCGGCCTTCTGCTGTTATGCACCTCAAATCTGGAATAGCCTGCCAATAGGAATTCATCAGGCTGATAGGGTGGAGCACTTTAAAAAACTGCTAAAAACTCATTACTGTAACATGGCCTTCTCATAACTTCATTTTAATTTAATCCTGATGCTCTGCATATTCAATTCATTATCATAACTATTCATGGTGGCTCCAAAATTCGTACTCACCCCTGCTCTCTCTTCTGTTCTTTTTCCGTTTTTCTGGGGTGGCGACCTGCACCACCACCACCTGATCAAAGCACCGTGATGTTCTTACATTGATGGATTAAAGGCCAGAAGTCCACATGACCATTATCATCAAGTCCTTCCAAGAGAGCCCTGAATACCATGAGGACTGATTGAGGTCATTGATGTTAGGTAGAATGTCTAGAGGGGGCTGGGTGGTCTCATGGCCTGGACCCCCTGCAGATTTTATTTTTTCTCCAGCCATCTGGAATTTTTTTTGTTTTTTCTGTCCTCCCTGACCATCGGACCTTACTTTTACTCTATGTTAATTAGTGTTCTCTGATTTTAATTCTTTGTCTTTTTTTCTCTTTCTACATCATGTAAAGAAAGCACTTTGAGCTACATTATTTGTATTAAAATGTGCTATATAAATTAATGTTGTGGTTGTTGTTGTTAGTGTGTGTGTGTTGGTCTAATCATAACAATATTTTTCACACTGTAAAGAGGAGACAAAATGTCAAAATGTTGGGGCACCACCCTGGTGACCCCATGTAACTGAAATAAGAAAGCAAGGAAAAACACACAAGTGGCAGAAAACCTCCTTTCAGACGGGAGCTCAGAACTGAACTGAACAGAAAATGGCTGAACGTCTGGTCATATGGATTCCAGGTAGGACGGGGGTGGACATCCAGGAGGGCAGATAACGGAAGTGACTTCAATGGTGGAACAGCCGTCAATCTTCCGTTCTGCAGAGGGAGGAAGACTGACGGCATTAAGGAGATGGCGCCAACTCCTGGTTCAGCAAGGTAATTACTATCACCAGAGCTCTGAAGCTGACAACACAAATCCCACTTTGTCAGGAAGGGACCATACACTATTTTGCCACCCAAAAGTTTGACCCTGGGGGTACATTTGTTTTTTTAAGTTTTTTGTATTTGTGTCCTTTTTACAATAATGTGTTTTAAGGACAGTGCCACCTGATGGTTCACCTCTGTGACCTGAGGGCTAAAATAAGTGAGACACCAGAACAGACTGAAGCCAGACTAGCAGACATAAGGACCAGAGCTTAACATTTTACAGTTGGGCAACACTGGGTGCTGCTGCTTGTCACACATGGGAGGCAGCTAGAGGGCCTTAATGAGAGTAATTCCATGCCAGACCTGGGGGTGGCAGAGTACACTGACTCTTTATCTCACATCTCTGCAGACCAGTTACGGGAAATTCCACCTGGCCCCGATGACGTCACTTCCAGTTCGGGGCCATCGATGATGCCATTTCCGGTCCTGGGCCTGATGACACCACTTCCGGTTTCTGGTCCCACTGATGATGTCACTTCCTTTAAATCCGCCATCTTGACATTCTCAAATTAGTTCTATTGTGGACTCTAACCTGTACTACCATTATTCATCCAGTTCTGCAGCCAGGAAAACAATATACGGGTGGCTGCCCCAAACCTTTTTGTGTCTTTTTGTCAAGTTTATGACAAGCTATTGTTAGAATAAAGTGAAGTAGTAAGGGCCCAAGGTGGTTGAACCTCAGCCTGTGTATGTGTGGCTTGGTCCTGGTGCTTCCAAGTTATGGAGTTAGAGAAAGAAGACTTACGGCCGAACCGATGCCAACCTTTGACAGCCAGAGCACTCAGGAGTAACGCGGGATGGAGGGTAAAGTTTCTGCCAATGCCTTGACAGGCCAGGTGAATGGCAGGAATGGAAACAGGGTCTCATGCCAATTGAGTAGGGACAGGCGCATCAGTTCTCTGATTTATTCCAGTGGAAAAAGAGAAGTAACAAAAAAATGTAATTTGTCACATGGAGGATGACAGGAATGAGTTGTAATGGAAACTTGGATGGTGTCTTTGCTGCAAGATGGAATGCAATGTAACTTGAAGAAGACAGGAAGGTGGTGAGTCAACAGAGATAGATGGGCAAATAAGAACACAAAAATAACACAAATCTGGCAAACATTTAAGAAAAAGCTGATCACGTAAAGGAGAAAAACACATGACTGTGAAAGAAAAAAAAATGACACTTGCTGGCGAAGCTTGATATGTGCTAGAAAAGTAAAAATGGTAAGAATTTCTAAGCTGACGGAAAACCAGAATGTCAACGGAGCAGGCAGCAGTGGATTGATTAATCAGAGAAGGTGAAATGGATGAATATAAAGATCTAGCACTTTGTCCAGGCTTAGTAGCCACCTATAACATTTTTCAATATCTCCATGCCATGAAGAAGTGAGTCTGCTCTGAGACAGGTGCAATGAAACTGTATGTGATAGGAAAATGTAAAATACATTTTGTGACCAGGAAGCCAAAATCAATAATATACACCGAAAAAGTGTTCAGGAAGCAAAATCTTTTTTATTCAATGTAATCATCCACCTTAATAAAAGATGTGACAATGTTCGTGACTGAGGCATCTATTGGGATGACAAGTGCAAGGCATTTTATTACTATAAGTGCTTTGATGCACCATCTGTTGGAATAAAAAATGCAGTGCATTTTATTACTACAAATGTTTGTGATGCACCATCTGTTGGGATGACAAGTGCGAGGCATTTTATTACTACAAGTGTTTGTGATGATCCATCTCTTGAAACGACAAATAAAAGGAACTTTATTAATGCAAATGTTTGTAATGCACCATCTGTTGGAATGACAAATAAAAGGAACTTTATTAATGCAAATGTTTGTGACTGAGGCATCTGTTGGGATGACAAGTGCAAGCCATTTTATTACTATAAGTGCTTTGATGCACCAGCTGTTGGAATGACAAATACGAGGCATTTTATTACCACAAATGTTTGTGATGATCCATCTGTTGGAATGATAAATAAAAGGAACTTTATTAATATAAATGTTTGTAACTGAGGCATCTGTTGGAATGAAAAATGCAGTTCATTTTATTACTGCAAATGTTTGTGATGAGCCATCTACTGGAATGATACATGCAATGCATTTTATTACTACAAATGTCTGTGATGATCCATCTGTTGGAATGATAAAGAAAAGGAACTTTATTGATATAAATTTTTGTAACTGAGGCATCTGTTGGAATGAAAAATGCAGTGCATTTTATCACTACAAATGTTTGTGATGCACCATCTGTTGGAATGACAAATGCAAGGCATTCTAGTACTACGAATGTTTGTGATGATCCATCTCTTGGAATTACAAATAAAAGGAACTTTATTAATACAAATGTTCGTGACTGAGGCATCTATTGGGATGACAAGTGCAAGGCATTTTATTACTATAAGTGCTTTGATGCACCATCTGTTGGAATGAAAAACGCAGTGCATTTTATTACTACAAATGTTTGTGATGAGCCATCTACTGGAATGATACATGCAATGCATTTTATTACTACAAATGTCTGTGATGAGCCATCTGTTGGAATGATAAAGAAAAGGAACTTTATTAATACAAATGTTTGTGACTGAGGCATCTGTTGGGATGACAAGTGCAAGGCATTTTATTATTATAAGTGTTTGCGATGCACCATTCGTTGGAATGACAAATGCAGCGCATTTTAATACTAGAAATGTTTGTAAAGAGCCATCTGTTGGGATGACAAATGCAATGCATTTAATTACTATAAATGTTTGTAATGCACCAGTCATGACGGTATAACAGCTCTCTCTGGAGTGCCAAGCTAACTCACGTTCCTCAGGAAAAACAGGCAACTGTGATGCTTATTGTATAAGGATGACCTCTGTGCAAACCGAAGTATTTGTTTGTCCTTGCCACCTCCACATCTTCGCCATCAATGGGAACCGGAGAGCAGAGTGAGCTGAGACCTGAAGTCTACAATCATCTCTTTTGTATTACTGATGATGAGCTGCGGGTGGTTCAAGTTTGCACCACTGAACAAAGTCCTTCACTAGTGCTCTGTATTCGCTCTCTTGCTCAGTGCTGAAATACCAAAGTACTGCATGGCTGTGTCATCAGAACATTTCTGCAGATGACACGACTCAGTATGTGTAGACTGTATTGAAGACTGAATTATCTTCCATCTAGCTTGGCTTTGCTACCACATGGCCTTTGAGTGGAGTACCGAAACAGGTCACATGCCTGTCTCAACTTGGCTACTGAGTTGTCTGCTCTTCATGGAAGAATGGCAAGAGTGAGGGGGTTGGTCTTCATGGCAGGATGATGAGAGAGAACTAGAGAGGGAAAGAAAGGCAGAGCAACCAACTTCTGCCATTTTTAATTGCAATCTGTGTTTGTTGGGGGTTTTTGAATAGTTTAAAATAGTTCAAATGCAGCTACCAGAAAGGCATTTCGACAGTAGTATGACTTGTGGTAAGAAAAAACTCCCACAGTCCAAGTGTCTTCATCCATCCATCCATTATCCAACCCGCTACATCCTAACTACAGGGTCACGGGGGTCTTCTGAAGCCAATCCCAGCCAACACAGGGCGCAAGGCAGAAAACAAACCCCGGGCAGGGCGCCATACCACCGCAGGGCACACACACACCAAGCACACATTAGGGACAATTTAGGATCGCCAATGCACCTAACCTGCATGTCTTTGGACTGTGGGAGGAAACCCACGCAGACACGGGGAGAACATGCAAATTCCACGCAGGGACGACCCGGGAAGCGAACCTGGGGGTCCTAACTGTGAGGAGGCAGCACTACCCACTGCGCCACCGTGCCGCCCCATTTGAAAGATTTTAGAGAAATTCAAAGCACATCGTTCACTACGTAAAATAAGGAAATACATTGATAATACAAGCAAAAAAAGGGGTTAAAGTGAAACTTCTTGTCAATGTTAAATATCTAGGTTACATTTCTTACACTAGGACCGAGGAACAGGACACTCGATGCCCTTAGGGTGTACTCATACTGGCAATTCGTTCTGAGGCCGAGCACGTTTGTCCGTACGTAACACTGCAAAGTCATTGCTTCTTGAATACCTGCACAGACAATCATTTCAGGGCGGTATAATACTATGAAATACTCACCTGTTCTTCATCTCTTTAGCCCTGGGGTCCCCAACTCCTGGAGGGCCCCAGTGGCTGCAGGTTTTCATTCTCACCCTCTTCTTAATTAGTGACCAGTTTTGGCGGCTAATTAACTTCTTTTCAATTCATTTTAATTGACTTGTTTTTTAAGATCTGTTCCCCTGAATTTCTTCATCGTTCTTCTGAACTGCTTCATTTGTTTCCTTAAATGGCACCCAGACAGAAATGTAATGTGAAGTGAGTGAGCCAACAGAAGACCAATTAAGTCAAGGCCTCAAACTCCCGCCAATTTCACTCCAACCAGTTGCTTAATTAGGCTCTGATTCTTGTTGTTAATTAAACCCGTTCTTTAATTCCATGGCTTGCTGCTGCTGTCATTGTGCAAAAGCAGACGTTTCTGAAATTGTGTAGATGCCACATGGGCTGGACAGGCATCTGGGCCAGGAGAGGGGATGGTTCCTTACCCAGATGGGGGACTCATAATAGACAGATAAGAATCCCGGCCAGGGAGGAAGAAGGGATCAGTCCCGGAAGGAAGGACCAAAAGAGAAAAATGGACAGCCCACTGAGAGAGAAAGACGTCTGGAGGCTTTTTATTCCTCCAGCACGTTAGATGGCAGCAGCCCCGGATGTCGGTGCCCAGTTGGGAACCTGCAAGGCATGCTGGGAGATGTAGTCGGACAGAGCAGACCTGCTGGAGTCCCTGGGGGCCACGAGAGGGCGCTGCAAGGAGACAAGCGCCCTGTTATAACGGACTTCCTTGTGATTTGAAAGTGCTTCCACTGGGCAATCACCCTGGCACCAGAAGTACTCCTGGGTCTGTAATAATGGGGACGGAGTTGGGAGGTAGAGAGGCAACACTTGACTGGAGGAGGGCAGTGCGCTGGTGAGAGAGTTATTGTGAGGAGAGGAAAAACCTGTGTGTTGTGCTTATTGTAACATATTTAAGGTATTCTGGTTAATAAACCAACCTTTATTTGAACCCAGGACTGTGCTTGTGTGTTCGTGTTGGGGTTTGGGCCATTGGCGCCCTGGTTTCCATCACAACTGGTAAAATGTTTTGGGGACCTGAGCAGATCCTCATTCCTACGACCGCCATCTTTCTTTATTTTCAGATATGGTATGATGGACACAGTTTGCTAGTCATGTTTAGGCTCATTTTGTATCTCATTATTGTTTGGCATCTAATTAAGGATAAAAAGGAAACAATTAAGGGATCTTCACGAGCAAGTCAATTAAAATTAATTCAAAAGAAGTTAATTAGGAGCAAGTACAGGTCACTCATTAAGAAAAGGGTTGGAATGAAACCTACAGCCACTGCGGCCCTCCAGGACCGGAGCTCGGGACCCCTGCTTTAGCGCATGTCACATGGGCACATTTGAAACGAAGCACCTCTGAGTGATGGTGGGCAACTCAGTCTTTATTAGATTAGATTAGATATATAAACTTTATGAATCCCATGGGGAGAATTCAAATGCATACAGTTGCAGAAACCTAAAAAACAAGAATACAGACTCACAGGACAGATAATATGGCCAATCAATCAATCAATCAATCAATAAAAATAAACTTAATGAGAACATCAATTGGAAGCATTGAATTGTTTAACAGCAGTAGGCAGAAAAGACCCCCAGAAGTGCATCTTAGTACATTGTGATAGAATTAGCCTGTGTTTAAAAATGCTCAGGGATTTTTCATGATGGTATCCAATTCTGCCACCATTCTCTTTTCCTCCACAGCTTCCAGTGTATCCTGGGTCTACCCTGTGATGGTGCAGGCTTTCCTGGTAAGTTTGTTCAGGAATTGTGCTTTTTTGTGCTCAGGTTGCTTTCCCAGGAGACTGCAGAATAGAACACCACACTAGCAGAAATAGATGAGAAGTCAATACAAGCACTATTGCCATATCAAGTACATCTACTTATATTCAGAATAGAACAATATAAAATACCCTGTTTAAAAGTCTGTGTCATCAGTAATTTTGGAAGTTTCGTATAATGGCATATCGACAAAATTTTAATTTGAGTTATAGTTATTTTGCCTGTTTTTGGAACCACCTCCTCCTACTTTTGGAATAAAATACACTATAACTTAAATAAAAGATTACTGTGATGCAGGACAATACGTCACGAGGACTCCAAACCACGCGACAAGCACGTTACATGCACACTGGGCCAACCCCGGGCGCAGTTGGCTCCGCCCTCTCTCGGTAGCTGGCGCTCTCGAACTGGCGCGCAAAACGTTTTGCTCAATGAAGTTGCAACTCTTTCCTCGGGTGGACGTCTGGATTGACAGCTAATCAACCAATGAAAGGAATGAGCGTTAATATCCCGCCTCCAACTTTGCCACCCTTCAGCTCCCACCGCCCTCACAAAGAGTTCTTTAGTCTCATTGGTTGCACTCCGTGTCAATCAAATTGAAGCAGCGTTTTCATTGTTTGAAATGCACGCCGGTTAATGTGGTTGGCTTACGCTTCCCTACCTGTCCGTTCGAAGGCGAGGGGTTTGCACTTCCGCTGTCATCGCGAACCATTAGTAAAAAAGAGAGTGGCGATGAAAAAAGCAGGAAATGGACCCACTGTGGAGTTTGTGACTGGGAAGTGCTGAGTTGTTGTTGTGGTCGTATACGCGGGTGGACTTGAAGAGCTATGCCCAGCTGATACAGACGTGGCGGTGCTGTCTCTCCGGCTCTGGCAAGGCGGGCGTGAAGGTAGGTTTTTAGCTCGGATCACCACTGGACTCCCCCAGCGTCACCTGAGGCAGGCCGGGGTTAAAGTGTGAGCTTAGGAGGCTTGACTGGCGGTAGACGTACGGTTTAACGGCGCCGTGCAGGTTGGGAGCCAAGTGAGGCCCAACTATGGAAACGTAAGGTGAGGAGCCACCGTTGAACTCCGCCCAAGCAAACGAGGGACGATCGGACTGCAGCTGAACCAGGAAAAGGGAGCTCAAGTGGAGCTCCAAGATGCCAGCGCAGACGGTGCTTTTTGGAGTATCCAATTGGGTGGGCTTGGAGATGAATAAAGCATTGACTATTAGGACCTGAAAAAATGAGCCCCGAGCTGCAGTAGATTGTGGATTTTTCACAAGTCACTGGGCAAAACCAGGGTGATGGTCTGCCAAAAAAAAAACAGATGTTAGGGAATCGAGAATAGCCCCAGGATTCGTGACGTGACTCTTGAAGAATAACACAATTCTGTTTGTAAGAGTTAACTAGGATAATGCACTAAAAGACCAACTGTATAATGCGTTTTTATTCAGACACGGCTGTTACGGTTCCAAAAAGAGATCAAAGTTCAACTAAAAGCAGTTTTTAAATGATATTAAATAATCTCTAGATGCACTGGAACAGAGTGGGCAATGCCTTTAAAGATGAACTCAGTCATTTTAATTAGTCAAGTGATAGACCCTGGTGACCTCTTCGTCCTGTTGTTACCCAAGCTTATGGAGAACTTTATTGTTTCCATATCAAACTTTACTTGGCATATCCGTTCCTGACACTCAACCGGTTAAGCCAAATAGTCATAATTGAGCTCAGCTTCACTTCACTTCATCTCTTGCTGTCAAACGTGCTTGATGTAGACCAATGTTTTAAATGGACCCGTGCCCCACGTATTGTTGGACACCACATAGGTCATCAGCTTAAATGGAATTAGCCATTGCTTTAATTTTTTTAGGGAGCTGCTGATTGCAAATTTTCGTTCTGCACCCAAAGTGACTGCATACTGAGCAACTGAAATGACACAAGTTCACTTATGAGCAGACAACAAGCTGTTGTACACTGCAGTCTTCATTAAGAAAGCTAACGAACATGGACAAGTTATCATATTCCATGTAACATCATCACCTACTCTGAAATCTTTGATTACACAACTATCTCACAAATTAATAAAAAAAAAAATAACCTGAGCCACCAAACAGGACTGTTAAAAGAACAAGCAACCCATATTTTCTGAGGTGTTTAGTGGCCTTTGTGCGTTGTCTGTGGTGTGATAATACTAAACGACAGCATGAAGCCTGGGTAAATGGGGGCTGCAGACTTTTATAATAGTGATCTTAATGTAATGCCAGATGGGCATTTATTTATTTTATTTTTCATAATTCTGTTTCGTTAGATGAGCGTGCTTGTATTAAACACACTGGGTACCACGGACTGATAGAACATTTCCAGTAGCTTGCTTCACACATCAAAAGACTTGAGTCTCCTTACCAAGGGAAGTCTCCTTTGGCCTTTCTTATACGGTGTCACTGCGCTGTCAGACCAGTCCAGCTTGTTGTTTATATGGACCCCTAGGTACTTGCAGCTCTGCACCACTTTCATGTCCTCCCCCTAGATGGTGACCGGTCTCAGAGGCTCCTTGGAATGCATAAAGTCCACCACCAGCTCTTTTGTTGAGTTGCAAATTGTTATCTCTGCACCACAAGGCAACGTCCTTCATGACCTCCCTCTTCTCTGACTCGTCTCCATTACACTGGTCTACAAAAAAATATTTTTTGTTTGCTTCTGGGAACTTCAGAGCATCTCTTTATTAAGTTTCTTTTTACACTGATTTCATATACGCTAGCACGTCAGGTTTTTTGAAATACACATCATTGACGTTTTGACACTTTTGAATGTTAATATGATATATCAACACAATATCTGGAATTTGGACCCTGTCCCACCAGAATTGCTTTGATGTGTTTATGCTGAATACAAACCAGAAGATGATACCAGAGACACGTTAAAGGATATTTATGTCAGTTTACCTCGATATAAAAGTGAGGTCAGCGTTCCCAAAAACGTTGGAGGCACTCGCTTTTGCGCTTGTACTGCACATTCGTCTCTCTTTGCGAGAGCCAACAGTAGTTACCCATCATGTTCGGAGTGAATTTTTCCCGATTTCAGTTTTCCATCACCTTTATATCTTGATGAAATCTTTCCCAATTCTTATCTCTGACATTGCTTAGATTTGGTGGAAAAAAGTCAAGATGAGAATGTAAAAAATGCATCTTCAGTGACATTCTGGCTTCCGTAAGCTAATATACTTTCAGCACATTCTCCACAAGCTCAGCATAATTCTCTGCTCTGTGACTGTCAAGAAAATTCTGGACAACCTGCATGAATGAGGGTGCTGATTCAGTTGGCTTCAGTTTCCTTTTGAGCTCATTATCGAGCATCAGTTCACATATTTCAGGGCCAACAAAAATACCTTCCTTAATTTTGGCTTCACTTTTCTTGAGGCCAAACTTATTTCTTAAATGCTGAAACACATTGCCTTTATTGTCCAGTCACCCTAGTTGTCCAAGACATGGAACATCCATCCATCCATCCATCCATTTTCTAACCCGCTGAATCCGAATACAGGGTCACGGGGGTCTGCTGGAGCCAATCCCAGCCAACACAGGGCACAAGGCAGGAACCAATCCTGGGCAGGGTGCCAACCCACCGCAGGACACACACAAACACACCCACACACCAAGCACACACTAGGGCCAATTTAGAATCGCCAATCCACCTAACCTGCATGTCTTTGGATTGTGGGAGGAAAACGGAGCGCCCGGAGGAAACCCACGTAGACAGGGAGGACCCGGGAAGCGAGCTCGGGTCTCCTAACTGCGAGGCAGCAGTGCTACCACTGCGCCACCGTGCCGCCCATGGAACATCATAACTAAAAAAAATAGACGTGCTGGACGAAAACGGTTTTCAGATTTGGATTCGGCAAGTGAAATTTACTAAAGTACATGTGAAAGAATCCCAGTAGCAAAATGCTTGTTGACCAGTGTTATTAATGCAGCCTATGATGGACAAGTCATCTGAAAGTTTCTGTAGATGGCAAGCACTGGTGTTATGCTGGAAAGCTGTGGTGTAGAGCAGGGGTCCTCAATCACGGTCCTGGAGGCAGTGGCTGCAGGTTTTTGCTCCAACCCAGTTGCTTAATAAAAAGCACTTATTGCTAAAGTAACACTTCTGCTTCACTTTAGTGATTTTGAGCCCTTATTGCTTAATTTTGTCTTAAACAGCTATTTGAATTGCTCCTTATTATCAATAACATGCAAATGACAAGAGAGAGCAGCATTTCTCCATTTAGCTTATTTACATTTACACCTGTGTGTATTTATCTGCACTATTGGGTTTAATTAAATACTTGGAAGAAAAATGAAGAGAAAAAAGTGAAGGACTGAGAATTACTTTAGCCTTCAAATCATTTGCATGATAGAAAGGGAAAGAAAATCTAGGATATGAGAATGAGCTGACATAGCAGAGTTAATTTAATTTCATAGCTTGTTAGTGCTTTATTGGCAAGAATTGCTTTCTAATTAAGCAACCGGGTCAGAACAAAAACCTGCAGCCACTGCGGCTCTCCAGGACCGGGATTGAGGACCCCTGGCGTAGAGGGATGAACATGAAGGGAGACTGGACAGTTCCCCGAGGTGCTCCAGTACCGATATTAAGAGGATGAGTAGGAGAAGGTGGAGCATTGGGCTCATTGACCAAGAGCGGTGAAAGAAGGGAGAGTGTAATATTCTCATGAGTGGGGCACCATACGTGATGATCGGGTTCATTTCAAATATTTTTGCATGTCTTCCTTGCATTTTGAGGACCTGTTGCTTCATTTTCAGCCCTTCGTTTATCCTTCTGGCACCCTTGTAAGCAGCGTCACCATTTTGGATGCATGGCTGCTGTGTCTGGCGCGATGCATGATTAGAAAAATTTCTACTTTGCGCCGGGGTGTGTCTCCGAAGCTGACGTCATTTTTGCTGCGTGGTGCTCGGTAAAGTATAAACCACGCTTTAGTAGTAAAACTGCTATCAAAAAGGATGTTGTTCCTTATCATCATCTTTGTTAGTTCACCTGTTAATATGCTGATATTGCAATATATTGCTATGCAATTAAAGTGTTTTTTTACTTTGCCGTAATCTTAATAAATTCATTTGTAATGTTACAAAACCAGTGTCTAGTGTCAGACTGAAGAGAGTAACAAACCTTCCTGTAGGTGAGTGTTTGAGTTTTTTTTTGTGCCAAGTAAATGAGGACTACAGAAGTCTGTGTGCTCTTAAGCTATTGTCAGTTGGTGGTGTTTTTTAGGATTCTTTTGTTTCTTCAGCTGAGCGTACTTATCCATCCATTATCCAACCCGCTGCATCCAAACACAGGGTCACGGGGGGTCTCTGCTGGAGCCAATCCCAGCCAACACAGGGCACAAGGCAGGAACCAATCCCGGGCAGGGTGCCAACACACCGCAGGGGGGACACAAACACACCAAGCACACACTAGGGCCAATTTAGAATCGCCAATCCACCTAACCTGCATGTCTTTGGACTGTGGGAGGAAATCCATGCAGACACGGCGACAACATGCAAACTCTATGCAACGAGGAGCCGGGACGCGAACCCGGGGCTCCTAACTGTGAGGCAGCGCTACCACTGCGCCACCGTGCCGCCCTTGAGCGTACTTATATTAAATCTAATGCTTTTGTCACTTATTTGGCCACATCCTGCTAATAGCAGCTTGCACTGCAATGCATATTTGGTGGACTGGCGTGATGCTGGTTAATCGAGTTTGGTTCAGACTGTTACGTGATGCTGTGGTTCTTTGTTTATTGGAAGAAGCAGCTTATGCAAATGATTGGTGGGTTAAATTAAGCTTTAAAATACACCATTCAGTGTCAACATAGCCTGCTTGTACTCGTACTCCACAAATAAGTTGATCTGATGAACTCCAACAGCATTACAAAACTTATAAGTCGCTTATTATGGGTTATACTTCAGTTATTGTCCATATTTTGTAGGACTGGGTTCTTGCTTTATGAATTTTGCAGTACTGGTTAGACTGAAAATTAGTTGAACACATGTAAATAATAGGGGGCTCTGACCCTGCTCACTTCGTTCGCCAACCCCCGGGCGGGCGCTACACGCAAGTCACTTTGCGGCTCTGCCACGCGCATATGGGGAAGCGAATGTACAATTTAAACAGATTGTTATTTTCATGGAAATTGTTACATATCCATAATAGACCTAACCTTTTTACATCACAGCAAATAATTAACCATAGTAAAAAATAGTAAAACGTAATAAATTGAAAGAAAATTATGGTTGCTTGTGTACAAAACGGACGGCAGTGAAACCTCCCTCATGAAGCCCAACACTAGAATGGGTAGGGGGAAACCTTATGCAACCTGAATAGCTAGACATTGGCCTCAAAATTGAAACGTAATAATAAGTTCTAATCGAACGTCTGAATTTCTACAATATTCCAATTTCTGTAAATGTCTGTATTTTTTTTTACCCCTATAAATACAGTCCTATGAAAAAGTTAGGGAACCCTTCTCAGCCTGTATAATAATTGACTCTCCTTTCAACAGTAAAGATAACAGTGGTGTGTCTTTCATTTCCTGGGAACATCGGAGTACTGCAGTGTTTTTTGGACAAAGATTTTTAGTGACGCAGTATTTAGTTTTGTATTAAGTGAAATCATATGTGAAAAACTGGCTGTGCACAAATGTGGGTCCCCTTGTCACTTTGCTGATTTGAATGCCTGTCACTGCTCAATGCTGATTACTTGGTTGGATGAGCTTGTTAAGCCTTGAACTTCATAGACAGGAGTGTCCAATCATTAGTGGTCAAAGGTATTTAAGGTGGTCAGTCACAAGTTGTGCTTCCTTCCCTTTGACTCTCCTCTGAAGAGTGACAGACAGCATGGGATCCGCAAAGCAACTGTCAAAACATCTGAAAACAAAGATTGTTGAGTCTCCTGGTTTAGAGGGACGGCTACAAAAAGTCATGTCAGAGGTTCAAACTGTCAGTTTCAACTGTAAGGAATGGAATCAGGAAATGGAAGGCCACAGGCACAGTTGCTGTTAAACCAACTCAGCAGGTCTGGCAGGCCAAGAAAAATACAGGAGTGGCACATGCAGAGGATTGTGAGAATGGCTACAGACAACACACAGATCACCTCCACAGACCTGCAAGAACATCTCGCTGCAGATGGTGTATCTGTACATCGTTCTACAATTCAGCGCAATTTGCAGAAAGAACATCTGTATAGCAGGGTGATGAGATAGAAGCCCTTTCTGCACTCACGCCACAAACAGAGTCGCTTGTTGTATCAAATGCTTATTTAGGCAAGCCAGATTCATTTTGGAAAAAAATGTTATGGACTGATGAGACACAAATGGAGTTATCTGGTCAGAACAAAAAGTGCTTTGCATGGCGGAAGAAGAACACTGCATCCCAAGAAAAACACTTGCTACCTCCTGGCAAATTTGGTGGAGGTTCCATCATGCTGTGGGGCTGTGTGGCTAGTTCAAAGACTGGGGCCCTTGTTAAAGTCGAGGGTCGGATGAATTCAACCCAATATCACCAACTCTTCAGGATAATGTTCAAGCATCAGTCACAAAGTTGAAGTTATGCAGGGATTGGATATTCCAACAAGACAATGACCCAAAACACAGTTCGAAATCTACAAAGACATTAATGCAGAGGGAGAAGTACAATGTTCTGGAATGGCCGTCACAGTCCCCTGACTTGAATATCATCAAAAATCTAAGGGATGATTTGAAGCAGGCTGTCCATCAAATTGATCTGAACTGGAGAGATTTTGTAATGAAGAATGGTCAACAACACCTCCATCCGGAATCCAGACACTCATCAACGGCTATAGGAGGACAGCGTCTGGAGGCTCAAAGGAGCAAAAGGAAGCTCAACTAAGTATTGATGTCATATCTCTGTTGGGGAATCCACATTTATGCACCTGTCTAATTTTGTTATGATGCATATTGCATATTTTCCGTTAATGCAATAACCTTAATGTCACTGCTGAAATACTACTGTTTCCATAAGGCATGTCAGATATTAAAAGGAAGTTGCTACTTTGAAAGCTCAGACAATGAGAAACAAAATCCAAAAATTTAAGAGGGGTTCCCAAACTTTTTCATATGACTGTATGTTATGAATTCGTCAAAACACTTCTGTTTTCCTTTGTCATGCCGTCTGTGTACCAAATTGTGTTTCATGCTGCGTTAGTCATTCGTTACATTCTACGTTTTCGTTCTGTTTAGCTTTGAAATTAACACGCAAATACTTTTTAAACTTACACTTTTACTGTTGCACTTCAGTAAAAACAATATTTTGAATGAACTTTTCGTCAATCTTGCAAAGAATTTTGATTCGGTGTTTGGAGTTGCATCGTGACATCGCAACGTATAACTGCCCGTGAGTGAATTTCATTTCTTTCTCTCTAATAAATAAACCGACTTTTTCGAATGTTTGTCCCTGTGATTTGTTAATTGTCATAGCAAAAGCTATTCTAACCGGAAACTGTAAACGTTTTAATATGAATGGCATATCAAGATCTCTTTTGGTGTCTGTTATCCACCAAAGATGTACTACATTACCTTTCTTGTCGCCTGTTAAACTTTTACATGTCAGAATTGTTCGACCAATTTTGAATGCAACTAATCTTGTCCTATTGCATAGCCCATCACTCAGACAGAAATTAAGCAATAACATTATGATTCTTACTTCTTTCAACAGCAATTTGGCCAGTTGGGAGACCGGATGGTGTTAATGGTTATAGATATTCTACGGGATGTTGTAAGTTGATGTTTTCATCTTCCACAGCACCACCACCAACTATTTCAACATAGTCTATTGATATGCATTTAACCAATTTGATCATAAAAAATTATAAGAGGTCCCTGTGAGCCAGATAATATCTGATAGATACATGGCTGGATGAATATTAAGTTGTTCTTATCTTGCACTTTGGTGTCTCACAAGAAGTGGTTTGGCTTTAAGCAAGTAAATCGGTCATCTGAGCTAAAATGTAAGCTAAGTCGATGTAGCCCTCTAGATTTATACAATTACTGAGATCAAAGTGATATTTTGGAAAAATCGGGAGTGGTCTCCTCTCAACTTTTTCGTGGATATTCGAGAAGTAAAGCGCAAGACTGATTATATTTTATAATATTTACATTAAAGAACCGTCAACAACAAATCAAATTAATAATATATTGAACAATTATTGTTAAAGTAATGTTGGAAAAAAATCTGACTCTGCAGCTGCATGAATAAAAAAGTACCATTTCCGTTGAGCGGAAATATCTTAAAAGTTGATAGAAGTCTACGTTTTCTATCTAATACTTGCAAAATGTTGTTGACCTAAGTGAAACTGTACTCAAGTTATCGTGTTTACATACACAGACATAATTCCAAAAATGGTATTTTTGGACTCAGGGAGGTCTAAAATGAATCTTGAATTTTTAGTTGACTCTCTTCGCTCACCACCCCCTTGGCCCCCCACATTGTAAAATGGGAGGCTAAACGCACCTCAAGGAGATGTGACCGCTCCTCCGAAACCCCTCTTAAACGGTGATACAATGGGAATCAACAGTTGTTTTTTTCTTTTTACCTCCTCTTTGCTTTGTTCAGCTGCTGGCTTGCTGCTGCTCCTGTGCGGTGTGATCTGCATTTCGTATGGCGCTTCGAACGTTTTAAAGTCACTGCTTTGTCTGTCTTCTCCCCCAGACATCCTCAAATACTATTCAATCTCTTTTTGCTGTTCCGTTATTTCACCCGGTAATATTTTCCATTTGTTTGCGCTAATGCGATCTTTTACTCTCATTTTTTGAGACTTTTGAATTTTTCAACTTCCATTATCTCTAACCTGCTCTGCATGCGTATCACGGGACTTGCTTCCAAAGGTTGTAAGTATGATGTGACTTGACCATCTCGCGGGACGTGAAAGTGTGTCTCTGTCTCTCTTCAAAAGATCACATCTCCTTCCAAGTTTTTTTTTTTTTTTTAATAATTGAGATTTTATTATAACTTGTATATAAGAAAGTAAAAAGACAACATTTTATCCTTTTATTTGGTATCCCTGAAGCTTTATTGACTTGGTGTTTGACTGCGATGATTAAATATACCTTTTTATTGAGTAATGTATTTGAATATCTACTTATTTTTATCACAGTCTTCAAACCTTATTTTTTGACTATTTTCACAGCCCTACGTCACTTAGGTTCCCTTTCTCTAGTTGTCTCTAATAGTCTGAGGCCATTCATTGTGTAAAATATGTAAAAGCAGAGTAGATTAGAAAAAGGTCAAAAACTTTCTTCTTCTTATATTAGAGGTTTAGATTGTTTTAGGAAGTTGGTAAAAGATGTGATTCTTCATTGCGTTTTTTTTTTAAATTTTGTTCCTTATTTGATAGAAATGTGAGAGTTATAACTACACTAAAAATAGATTGTCCATTAATATTTAGTATAAGGGTTTTATCTATATACCAATCAATTTTGCCAGAAGCATGCAGAATTCTCTAACCTCACTTACAATCTCATCGTTGTAACCTCTCTGTGTAACATGACACCCAAGCAAAGTGCAGGAACACAAACTCTGTGAATAAAGGTAATTTGTCTGTGATTGGATATGGTGTGCAAAATATGATCTCATCTTGGGACAGTAATGCTGAGGTAGAGTTTTAGACAAAGATGGAGAGGGCAGTCCTCTCAAAAGCTCTTTCCATTAGTGCATGTGAGCATTTGAATCTAGTTATTGTTGAGGTTGTTTTGTGGTCTACTATGTCACTGATTTTTATTTTCTTTTTACATGTTGATCTACTAGGCTTCGGCCTCACTTAGCACCTGAAAATGGCAGGGACGATCACAATGGTTCTCAAACTATATTTGACTGCAGGTGTTTGTTCCCACCAACTACTGTTTTTAATGGAATTCCCAGCCTATTTAAAGAAAAGTCAAGCAAAATGACACCTTTTATTAGCTAACTAAAAAGACAGCAACATGCAAGCTTTCGAGGCAACTGAGGCCCGGGGGTTGGCTATCGTTCAATATTATATTGCATATTTCTAAGGTTTGAACTTGACGTATTTTTGGCAGACGTCAAAAAATACTGACTTAAGATTAGGCGTTAGGGTTGCAGTTGCTGCCCCAGTTAGTGAGGTTAAGGTTAGAATTTTTGATAGGAATTTGTGACAAGACTTCTCCTTGTCCTATCCATCCATCCATTTTCTAACCCGCTGAATCCGAATACAGGGTCACGGGGGGTCTGCTGGAGCCAATCCCAGCCAACACAGGGCACAAGGCAGGAACCAATCCTGGGCAGGGTTCCAACCCACCGCAGGACACGCACAAACACACCAAGCACACACTAGGGCCAATTTAGAATCGCCAATCCACCTAACCTGCATGTCTTTGGATTGTGGGAGGAAACCCACGCAAACACGGTGAGAACATGCAAACTCCACGCAGGGAGGACCTGGGAAGCGAACCCGTGTCTCCTAACTGCGAGGCCTCCTTGTCCTAATAAGACTGAATATAGTTTTTTTGTGATGGGCCCTATACAAGTTATCTCCATAGCTTATCTCATCTTATCGTTATCTTTTTAGTTAGCCAATAAAAGGTGTCATTTTGCTTGACTTTTCTCTACATTCATAATGGCTAACACGGTACAACACCCTAGTACTACAGCCTATTTAAGAAAGTTATTACCGTATATACTCGCGTTTAAGTTCTTCCGTGTATAAGTCAGGGCTTGATTTTACCGTATGATTTCCGGCATTTTATAATGTCGGTCATATAAGTCGAATGCGGAAAACTCACGCTATTGGTCCAAGAGATTATGATATGCTAACGCCCACCTGAGAGATTAACCACGGAGCACATGGCCTTTTGTTTTTCTATGTATTGCGCCTACGTGACCACACGGTAATACCCAAAATATTCCGAAGTGACATTTGCACTGTTTTGTGTTTTTTTTTGTATCTCACATCCTCGTACACCTTTATCGTAAGAGCATCCTTTGTCTGCAATGGAGCGTTCGATCAGAAGAAAATATCAAGTTCAAAGTTTGTCATGTTCCCTGTACAGTGAAATTTTTTCTTTGCTGTCCACACCAAAAGCCAATGGTTAACAAACCAATGTATAAAGATAAACATAGATAATAAGTAACAGAGGCAGCATAAAGTATAAACACAGAATAGAATTTCTGTCCCCCCTGGCCATTGAACCTTACTCTTATTCGATGTTAATTAATGTTGATTTATTTTATTTTATAAGTTGTGTCTTTCATTTTTCTATTCTTTAATATGTAAAGCACTTTGAGCTACTGTTTGTATGAAAATGTGCTATAGAAATAAATGTTGTTGTTGTAGAAGTATAAAGTGTAATGTGCAGGTAGGTGTGTGATAGACAATTCAAATACAGTTGTGTGAGGTCGATGGAATGAGGTGATCCATGGTTATAAACTCCAGTCAGTTATTTAGGAGTCTAATGGCCTTGGGAAAGAGAGTTCTTTAGCCTGGAAGTCCTGCATTGTTTTTCAATTCTTTATTGTCATGTTTACAAGTGCAATGAAATGCTTACTTGCATGAGCCCCTGCAGACAGTGAACATTGACAAAAATAAAAAAACTCGCACAATAAATAAATGAATATGAATGAGTAAATAAATAAAACCAGAATCCTAGGAATAAACAAAGACAGTGGCAGAAGTATATGTGCAGGTAGCAGTGGAGGTGACACAAGGTTACCGATTGTTCATGAGTCTGATATGCAGTTGAGTAGAAACTGTTCCTGAAATTGGAGGTGCGCATCTGTTTCCTGCAGAGGCATTAGCTCTCTTGGAAAATTTGTTCTTTTAATATTGTGGCTTATTAAATAATTAAACAATATCATAATATACCAGAAAAGGCGATATCCCTCCCATAGTGATTACGGCGGTACAAGAATCACATGAGACAAAATATCTTTTAGCTTACATTTACTGACGTTTTACGCGGTTACAGACGGGGAGGCATATGGACAGACTTTTATCCAGGTGGGAATCTGGATCAACACAGTCAGCCATTTTCTCCGTCCCTACGCTGGGAGGTTTTCCAACACCTTGTGTCGGCACAGCCTCGAAGGGTCTGGCCACTGTCCAGACCTTTTATAATGTCTTGCTTCATTTGCTGGTCTTCTCTGTCTCCAAACAAGGGCTGAATTCCTCTTCCCCAAAATACAGACATATCATAGTGCTTACATGCCGATTCTCATTCTCCCAATAAGGAAAGAAGATTTGTGCTGATAGAGGACAGAAATACCCTAACCTGTGTTTAAGCTGACTATACAAGCCTCCAGTTGTCTTAGGCTATCTAATCCAATGCTTGGCTAGCAATTCTAACTGCTGAGCCCGTGTGTGCCACAGTTAACATGCACGTGTGAATAAAACTCATAACAGTATTGTCCAGATATAGTGACATAAAAAAACATGTAGTATAACAGCATCTGAATGGACTTTAGTCGCTTCCCAGATGGTAGGAGGGTGAAAAGTGACAGTGCAGGGTGGCTGGGGTCCCTCCTGTTACGGTTCCTGAGACAGCGTGTAGTGTGGATACCATGGATCGCAGGGAACACTGTGGCCATGATCTGCTGTGCTGTGTTCACCACATGCTGCAGAGCTCTGCAGTCCTGAACTGAGCAGTTGGTGTACCAGGATTTGATGCATCCTATCAGGATGGATTCCACAGTATACCTGTAGAATCTGCACAGGGTTCTGGGGGACATCTGGGCTTTACTCCGTCTCCCGAGGAAGTCGAAGTAGGCGTTGTTGGCCTTTCTTGACTTTTCATACTTCTATACCTCCTGCCTGAGGGTAGAAGTGTGAACAGTTCGTGTTGGGGGGGTTTCCCTGAGGATCGAGGCAGTTCTCCTTCGGAATGTACAGTTGTAGATGCTCTGCAAGAGGGCAGTCGGATCCCGGTGATTTTTCAGCAGTCTTTACCACTCTCTGCTGGCGTTTGCGGTCCATAGCAGTAGTGTTGCCGTACTACACAGTGACGCGGCGGGTCAAGATGCTCTGAACAATGCAGCTGTAAAAGTTGCCGAGGATCTTAGTCGACATACCAAACTTCCTCAGCCTCCGCAGAAAGTCCAGCCGCTGTTGAGCCCTCATGACCAGCTGTGTGGTGTTAAGTGTCCAAGTGAGGTCCTCACTGATGTAGACGCCCAGGTATTTGAAGCTGCTCACCCTCTCCACTTCAAGCCCTCAGATGAACAGTGGCCGGTGAGGTCTCCTCTCCTTCCTCATGTCCACTATCACCTCTTTCGTCTTGTCTGTGTTGAGGGTGAGGTTGTTGTCCTAGTTTTAAAGCTAGTTTTAAATTAAAAGTCATTATAAGGAATTGGTAACTGTGCTGCTGCAACAAAATTTGATGTGCGTGAGAAACTGGTGCGAGATTGGAGAAAGGAAAAAGATGGTTTAAAAAAAAAAAATTAAGTGTCTCATTTTTGAACGGGCGTATAAGTCGGGGTCTGATTTTTATGATCGTTTTTTTGGGTTTCAAGACCCGACTTATACATGAGTATATACGGTATTTCCTCATTGTTTTTGGCCCCATGTAAAAATTTCAGCATTCAGTCGTTTGGGCTGCAAGAGGCTGCTCTGCTTGGATTCAACAAAGTTATGCAGAAAAAAAGGGAAAGAAGACATAGCAACACCAGAGAAAGTCCACAGAAGGGTGACTAGGCTGATTCAGGGAATATGAGGCATGACTTGTGCGCATAGATTGAAGGAGTTGAACCTTTTCCATTTGACCGTGTGGTATGAGTAAACTCCTATCTTACTGAGCCAGTCAAGATATGACATACGAGAAAACTCCTATCCCAGGATACCACTGCTGTAGACACAGGCAGCTTAGTCTTCGTTATCTGCTATAGTGCTGCCATCTAGTGGATAGCCTCAATTTTTTTTTTTGGTTTTGCGGTAGCAGCTTGTGGAAAATGTATTCTTCTTCCTCCTCATCTTTTCCCACTTCTATGTGGGGTTGCTGTTCTTAGTCCTGTACCTCCACCTCATTCAAGCCCTGTTCCTTCAGATCTTTTACTTTACCCACCCATCTCCACTTTGGCCTCCCTCACCTTTTCTCCCCCTGTACTTCCATTCCCCTCACTCTTTAGCCCACATATTCATTTTCTCTATGCATCACATATCCATTTCACTTTAACTTTCTTGCACATTCTTAGATATGAGGAGTGTTCAATAATTTATCTACCTCAGTAGGAAAGGAAAGAGTTTCCAAAAAATTTTTGTTTTATTTTTCAATCTAGTCCCCTTATAGCTCCATACACGTCATCCACTTTTCCTACAATGACTTCAACCCCTTTCAACAAAAAACAAAAAAATCTTCTGTTTGACCTTCAAACCAGGACGTCACAGCTGCCTTGACGTCTTCATGACTTGAAAAAACCGCTGTCCACGGAGAGAGTTCTTCAAAACTCGGAACAGGGAGCCAGGTCAGAACTGTAGGGGGTAGATGGTTCAGCTGCTGGGACCCACATTCTCGGATGGCAGCCTGTGATTGACGTGACATGTGAACTGGCGCATTGTTGTGAAGAAACTTACTTGATTCGCACGAGGACTCTCCTGACATCCTGTCTCTAGGAATGTTAGACTCACACTGAGCCCACAACTGTGCTTGAGTAACCTTGAGACATGTCACAACATTCCCAGACTTGTTTCAACATGTTTGCTGCTTTCTTTCATGCTCAGGTAGATAAATTATTTAATACCTTTCGTCTTCCCCCCCCTCTTTTGTTATTCCTTTGATTGTCTCATTTCTTTGTCTGTCCTTTTTTTTTTTTTTTGTAACTTCATACGTCCATCTCAACACTCCCATTTCTGCCACATCTAAGTTCTTCTTATGAGCTCCCTTTACTGCCCATGTCTTAACTCCATATGTTCTTGCTGGTCATACCACTGTCAAGCAAATACTGTAAATTTGATGCAAGTTGAATATTTTGATGATAATAACCGTGATCAACATAGTGACAATCATTTGGAATACAGTGCGTGGAATGTGTAGGCTGTGGTACTGATGCGGATAGTTGCCCTGAAGGTGCTTCTTCATCACAAGGTGTACGACTTGTCACGACTGTCAGCCCAGCACAACGTGAACGTGCTACCGCTCACCGACTCCAGACAGTCGGCAACTAACAAATCTGTTGTGTGCAGCAAGTGCGGACATGGCAAAGAAACGTGTTGTATTTGCGGCACTCTGCGTGGTGCCATGCTTTCTAGGACTCTCATTCAAATGGAGACTTTTAGGCATGTTGCTGGTGAAAATAAAATAATTATCAGTTTCTTTACATTGTTAATAGTTACTGTTGATCTTTGCGTTGTAACGCATTTTTTTTTAAATAATACTATGGGGTCCGCCCCCTGCTCGCTTCGCTTGTCAACCCCCGGGCAGGTGCCACATGCTAGGAAGTGGATGAACAATTTAAACAAATTATTTTCATAGGAATTGTTACATATGCACAATAGATCTATTTTACATTACAGCAAGTAATCGACCATATTAAAAATTGTAAAACATAATAAATTGAAAGAATATTATGTTTCATGTTGCGTTAGAGGTATTCATTGCGTCCTACGTTTTCGTTCTGTTTGGCTTTGAAATTAACATGCAAATACTTTTTAAACTAACACTTTTACTGTAAAACTTCAGTAAAAACAATGTATGGAATTAACTTTTCGTCAATATCACATTGAATTGTGATTCTGTGTTTGGACTTTCATTGTGACAACACAACAAATAACTGCCTGTGAGTGAATTTCGTTTCTATCTCTCTAATAAATAAACCGAATTTTTCGAATGTTTGTCCCTGTGATTTGTTAATTGTCATAGCAAAAGCTATTCTAATGGGAAACTGTAAATGTTTTAGTACGAATGGCATGTCAAGATCTCATTTGTTGTCTCATGTTATCCCCTGAAGATGTACTACATTACCTTTCTTCTCGCCTGTTAAACTTTTACATGTCAGAATTGTTCGACCAATCTTGAATACAACTAATTTTGTCCTACTGCATAGCCCATCACTCAGACATAAATTATGCAATAACATTACGATACGTCCTTCTTTCCACAGTAATTCGGATGGTGGAAGACCGGATGGTGTTAACGGTTGTAGATATTCTTTGTGATATTGTAAGTTGATGTTTTCATCTTCCGCACCATCACCACCAACTGTTTCAGCAGAGTCTGTTGATACGCATTTAACCAATTTGCTGTGGAACCGATCGACAGTTTTTGCGTTAATTTGTTTGACTTCATCGTTTCTCTGTGCTAGGATTGCCCGTGTACCCATTTCTTCTTTTGATAGCCCTTCAGGATGAAATTCTTCATTAAGATTTGACCATAATACTTCTACTTTTATTGGTAACTTAAAGGAAAACGTAAAAATTTATAAGAACTGAGAGCGCAGGAACTGAGTCTGACAAAAGCATTCACGCAAATGAGAGGTGAGAGGACCATGGGTGTGGGCTGTTAACCAGAAATGGTTGAGAGGAGGGCGGTACCCACTCTGCCAAGCTGAAAAAAATCTGCTGGCAATAGTCTCATCAAGAATTTTTTATAATAGGTTTTTTTAGTACAGAGCAGAATTCAACAGTAGATGATATCACATAATACGATTTGGATTTGTTCAGAGTCCTGGAGACGTCAAAAGGGTTACAACAGTTTGGCTGTTATCTCAGCAAAAGGTGTAGACTACTTTGATTAATCATAAATTGTGTATGCGTAATGATTCCTTAACATATTTTTTTGCCATTGTTAATTTGTTCTATGTGATGACTAAAATATTAAACTGCATACTTTTCCATATAAGCTGAGGTGTTGTAAAACCTTTGACCAGTAGCGTACATTGGTGATGGATTTTAAAATAAGAACTGGCAGTGACATCAACATCTTCAGGTTGGTGACAGCTGCTTTGGTGTGGGGATTTTAAGATGCAAATGGTAGCTACAGGTACAGATTTTTGTATCTTGTGAAGAATGGGGAAACATAGAGTGAGAGAAAACTTTAAGGATAATATACAGATGATAAATGAAAGTGGAATTTACTTGTGGCCCATCTTGACAGCACACTCTCAAAGTTCAACGGTAAAGGGCAGAGAAATGGCAAAGGAATGAAGTATTGCTTTGTTATATAACAAGAATAGGAACTAATCAGGAACCATCAGAGCCTGGGCTCTTATTAAATGTATGAAGAATGTCCTCTTGTTCACTGCCTTTCCAGAGTGTCCGAATGGCCAAGGTCGAAAGTTGGGCCAGGCACGTTGAGGGGGGAAAAAAAAGCGTAGTGCATGAATAGGAATGTAGAAGTAATGCGTGCATTTTCCTCTTGACCTGCAGTTGAGAAATTAATTAATTCTTTCAATGAGCATTCTGAGGATGGTTGTCTTTTGTATTTAAATGCATGGCTTTGCTGGTTTCCATGGAGTAAAGGTGTGGTGATATGCAGTACTGGTGACATAGTACTCTGGTTGCCCTCTTTGGTTTTTATGCCTTTTTTTTTTTTTTCTTTTTATATTCTGTGACCTGAGACGAGGACTGGACTCCTTTGGTACTGTGTCTCCCTGAAAAATCCTTGAGTACCGTTGGTTTGACTTTGTGTTGCTCATGGACTCCTGAATGAGGCACATTACCTGAATTGTGAGGGAGCGTCAGTCATGGCACTATGGCCATGTGGCGCATTTCCCCGAGGGTGACCAAGCTTGTAAGATCCTCAGTGGCTGGACCAGGCCAAGGCGTCGCCCACTTAACACCTGGCTGTGGCAGATAGAGGGTCATTTCCGGAGCGTGGGACAGGACCACGTGTCTGCTCGGGGGGTAGCCAACCGGGATCCCGAGTTGTTTCATCGTACCAGTGCATGCTACCCATCTTGACTTGGCTTAACTCTAAATTGAATGGGCCTTGTTGATACATTGGCATTACATTGAGGGTAGGTTCCTGCTTTGTGCTGGAGGGTGCTGCCAAAGGGTGTTAAAGCCATCATCACATTTAGATGTGTATTAGTGTTATGGCTGGGGGATACATTATGCTCGATGCATCATGGCGTTTTCTAAGTGGGATGTTGTAAACCACCATATCACTCTAAGTATAAATTGTCGGCCATTTCCTTTTATTTATATTTATATATATATATATATATATAAACTCTTCTTCACCCATTCCACCCTGCCTGCACTCTCTTTTTCACCTCTCTTCCACAATCCCCATTACTCTGTACTTTACTCCACCTTCACCAACTCGACTCCCCTCATCCTTACCATTCCACTGACCTTCCTCTCCTTTACACACATGTATTCTGTCTTGTTCGTACTGACCTTCATTCCTCTCTTCTCTAGAGCAGATCTAGGGTCTCCTCAACCTGCTCCCTACTATCGCTACAGATCACAATCTGTCATCAGCAAACATCACAGTCCATGGGGACAAAATACAGACACATATAATATCATGTATTGTGAAATTATTTATAGGCCATATCACCAAGCCCTAGTTGGTGTGTATACACTATGGGTGATAGAAGGAACATCCCTTTTCTATACGGAAAAACAGTGACATTCGCTAAAGAGTTGCCGTTTTATAGAGGAAAGTGCTGTAATCGTTCAAAGATTCGATGTTGAGATTTTGATGAGTCTCAACGTTTTAGACCTCCCTGACTTTCTCGTATATGAAGTGTAGGAAAAGTATTGGAATCCTCCAAGAATTCCATTTTCAGGATTTTCATGAATCATATATAGATATACATACACACACACACACAAATAAAAGCCAAATATATAGATATATAGAGATATAGATTCAGAATATGTTTATTTACAAGAGCAGCTGCAATCTGCCTTTGTGACCATACACTTTCCAATTCAGGTTAGTCGACTAGTTACTTTGTCAAGTTTATAGTATTTGTTGTCGTGAGCTTTAATTTTTTTGCCATATTTGCAAGAAACATCTTGCTGTTTAGTAACATTCTCAAAACCTCTTAGTCTCATTTATGGTTGCAGGTTGATGGAGCCTGTCTCAGCATGTTTATGTGCAAGGCAGGAAAGGGCCCAGTGCAGAGCTGATTATTGTTCATCCACACTCACGCAGGGTCACTCTATAATCTCTGAAGTCCACCTGCACGATTTTTGAGAATATGAGGGGGGCACTTCAAACTCCATGAGGCAGCAGCACTAACCACTACACCATCGCACTGCCCTTGTTAATAACGCTGACTGACAAGTAACATTTGATGGACAAGTCTAATTAAAGTTTCGTAACCCCTATACTGGTGAAGATGAACTTTTATAAATCCATCTCTCGGTAAATTTCACAGTTCCTATAAAAACAGTCTTTTGTTGTAATGTTTTCAAGGTGTTCCACCTAAGTAATCAGACGTTTACAATTGCTTAGGCCTGTGGGCTCATTCTGAATTATACTTAGAACAGGACGGGTGACCTTAATTACAGTAATTATGTCATCCATCAGTGAGCCTACATCACAATTGCTCCCATCTTATTTCAAATATGCTTTCATTTTTTCTTTCCCATCGCATTTTAGTATTTTAACTTCAAAACCTGATTATCAGTAGAAATGTGGTGCTTACTAATTCATCTTTAGCAATTAAGTTTCTTGTTTCAGCAGTCCCACTTAACTGGGCATTCCTGTGCTCTCAGTAACACATTAGACATCGTATGTGTAGACCAAAGATTTGAGCCACATTCACTTCTAGCTAACGTGGAATTTTCAAATCACTGAATTAAACAATATTATTTTAAACCAGTGAAATTACTAAAATAGATGAAGAACATGCCAAGTGTCCAAGTGAGGCTCTTTATAGGAAAAGCCAGGCTCCGCATTCACAGCTTATCTTCTTCACAACCAAAGAAACTGAACAACACATTTTTAAATCAAGACATCATTATTATGAACACGGAGAGAAAGCTAAAAAGCTCTTAGCTCAACAAATCCACAAGCAAGAAGTTCGCAATGCAATCCCCAACACGAACGGGGATAAAATCATTGACCATAAAAATATAATGCACACATTCAGAGACTACAGTGGAACCTCGAGTCACGACCGTAATTCGTTCCAATTTCCCACATAGCATTGTATGTAAATACAATTAATCCGTTCCAGACCGTACGAACTGTATGTAAATATATTTTATTTTAAATATTTTTAAGCACAAAAATAGTTAATTATACCATAGAATGCACAGTGTAATAGCAAACTAAATGTAAAAACACTGAGAAAACATTGAACAGAGAAAACTAACATTGCAGGAGTTTACGCTACAGCCTCACAAACTGGTCGCTGTAAACACTTTTTTTTTTTAAATGAGTTTTAAGCACAGGGAAAAAAAATGAAAATGTGAAAAATCCTTAATTTATACAAAAACTAACCATAAACAACCAAGAAAACTAACTTTGCAGCCAATTGCCATGATTGTTCCTGGCTTTCTCGTATAACATCACCTCGCTTACTCTATTCCCAGCAAGGTGCTTCTCGTTCAGCCACACTTGCAACAGTTTTTTGTCACCTCTTCCAACACTTGAGGCCTCAGCTTGGTTAACACTGTAGCTCCTGTGGAAAAATAATAAAAATTTGATCAGTATTGATCAATCTGGTGTACGTGACAAAAGCCACGCAGGCCTTGTTTTGTCTATAGTGCAAGTGCAACTTCTTCTTTCTTCTAACGAACAAAAAACCACAAGTGACCAACTGATGAACGAAAACCACAAGTGACCAACTGATGAACTTAAAGGATGTGGTAAATGCTGATCCAAGCAAAATGTTGTAAGATGTAACGGTTTGAAATTCTTGTGCAACTAAAGTCATAAGACAAAGGCTCTATAAAAGATTTGGGACACCGACCCCTCGAGGCAGATGAAGGGCAGGTGTCCTAGGACTGTGCTTCTCTGTCATCTTACCCTTGCCTGGTGTGTATTAATAAAAGATTTTTTACTAACTTTAATTATATCTCTCTGTCTTCAGTCACAAGAAACGATACTATAGAAAAAGTGTCCACACTCCTTTTGCAACATCAGCTGCTTTAATGGCCTCTTTCTGCTTTAGAATAGTCGAAATCATAGATTTTGACTTCTTGTACTCGGCGGCAAGATCAGTAACACGAACACCATGCTCATACTTTTCAATAATTCTTTCTTTAATTCGATTTCAGTTTTCTTTGAACCTTTCTTCTCACCAACTCTGCCACTCTTCACTTGCTTAGAGGCCATGGTTGAATGCAAAATTAATGCAAAAGCACACGAAATAGAGCACAAAGAGTCCACAGCAAATGTACGCGCATCTGACCGAGAACAATGTAGGGAGAGACTGAACATGTGCGGAAATCATAGGCGCATACGAACCGGAAGGGAAACTGGTTTGTTCGTCACCCGAGTGTGTGGTCGTGAACAGATGCAAAAGTTTGGCGATGTTTTTGGTCGTAACCCGATATGTACGTGTTCAGAGACGTTTGTGACCCAAGGTTCCACTGTGCTATAAATCCTTATATTCTACTGAGTTTAAAGAAGACAACACACAATCTAATGAATTTCTAGATACATTACAGATACCACAAATAGATGCTTTTAGTGCACTGGATAAACCTTTGGCGCTGTCAGAATTGCTAGATGCTGTAATGTCACTTCAAAATGGGAAAGCAGCAGGCCCTGATGACTGCCCTGTAGAATTTTATAAGAAATTCTCCATTCAGCTAGCTCCCTTCTTATTAGCAACATTTACAGAAGCTAGAGACAATCAAATTGTACCTCAAACGTCTCGCCAAGCATTAATCACATGTCTTTCCTAAACAAAAAAAGGACTTATTACAATGTGCATCATACAGACCAATTTCACTTCTGAATAATGATGTTAAGATACTCTCCAAAGTCCTAGCTAGAAGGATGGAGAAAGTGCTGCCTTTGGTAATCTCACATTTGAAATTGGAAAAAATTAAATTCACAGTTAGAGGATCTGTGCAGAACTTTTTTCAAAACCTGGCAGGATCTCATCAGTAATATTTTAGAATAAGCTCTTAAAGCACTGAGGAAATAGATTCTCTTTCCTTTTTTTTTCTGCCCATTAAACTCATCAATTTATGTATTTTGACCAGCTTTAAGTTTTACTCCGTTGGCCACGCTCTCTTTCTCAGGGGTGGGGGTTGGGTTGATTTGTTTTCAATCCTATTTTTTTTTGTAAAAATTGATCTGTATGGAATGATTACAATAAAATCAACAAAATTAAAATAAAAAAAATATTATTTTAGAAGGAATCATTTACAGTAGAGCAGCTCATTTTTGCCATCATTGTAGATTACCCACAATTACAGGTTGGTTTGACTCCTGTCACTGGCATAGCCTGTCTGGAGTTTGCTCATTCTCTGCACGTCTACACATTTCAAAGATATTGCGGCAGTTTAATTGGGGACTCTGGGCGGGTCGTTTATAATCCCTGTAGCTGCAGATTTTTGCCCCCACTAGTTTTACAATTTGTAGGTTATTTTACTTCTAACTAATCTCCTTGTTTAGTTAGCTGGCTTTATTTCTTAATATTCTGCATCTAGGTGATGTCCGCTGTACTATGATTTTGTTTAAATATGCAGACATTCGTGTTTTGTCCACGCTGCCCCAGTGTTGTTAACCCTCAAAAACGGAGACTTTTGGAAATGCTCCCCGGAATTGAGTATTTCTTAAAACACCAGCTTGGTATTACAGCATCAATGGCTGATAGTAATATCACTCTGACTGGTTTGTACTTATTTTGTGGCCCTTCCGTGATTGGATCCTGCTCATTATAATGTCTTATTCCCTGATTGGTCACCCTTCATGGAAGAAAACCATATTCTAATGAAATAGACATAGAGAAGTTGCTTTCCAATGTGCTTGTTGTATTGCTTGCCAGTGTGCATCTAAATTGCATTTTGTACAGTTTGAATGCTGTATACGTGCACAAAAGGCAAATAATGTCAGGTGGGACTGGTCTCATAACACAGAGGAACAACAGGAGAGAAGAAAGGGCAGAGCAGGCTCTTTTTCCTTAGGAGACTTCATTCCTTTAATGTGTGACATCCGTGCATCCTCTAACTGGTGTGAAATGGTGCTATATGGGCGCCGACCCGACACAGACTGACACCGTCAGGCACATGTAAAATAAATAAACTTTTTATTTTCTTCACCTGTGGGCACGTCTTCCCCGTGTCCCATAGGCACAACACAGTCCCAAAAGACACACCAAACAAAACGCCACCACAAAAACACTCTTTCCTTTCCTTGCTTCGTCTCCCTTCTCACAACTTTGGCTCCTTGATTAGTGGCTGCAGGCTCCTCGTATAGCATCACAGCCCAGACAGGCTCGTTCAGTCGTTCAGCTCCCCCTGGCGGTGGCCACGGAGCCCAAAATGCATGAGCTCCGGTGTTCCACGATTGTGGCCCCGGGGGGCTGCCACCAAGTGTTCCGGGGAACGTAATGAGCCTCCC
The DNA here is from genome assembly GCF_016835505.1 of Polypterus senegalus. Taxonomy (NCBI): domain Eukaryota; kingdom Metazoa; phylum Chordata; class Cladistia; order Polypteriformes; family Polypteridae; genus Polypterus; species Polypterus senegalus. The sequence continues at coordinate 180,235,640 of NC_053162.1, read as the reverse complement.
ATGGCAGCTTCCCCGGATTCAGTGCCAAAGGAGTGTTCAGCTTCGGCCATCCGTCACACTGGAAAATCTGGCCAGTGTGGTGTACTGGGCTGGTGACATCATTTCAGGAGAGGCCCACCGAATCAACAAGCTAATTAAAAGGGCAGGCTCGGTCATTGGATGTACTCTGGACCCCCAGGAGTTCATAGTAAAGGAGAGAATTAAAGCAAAACCGAGTGCCATTATGAGCAATGCTGCGCATCCTCTCTTTGTGACACAGCAACACTGAGGACTTTCAGCCAACAAATCATTCAGCAGAAGTGTGTCAAGAAACACAACTGGGGGTCCTTGATCTGAAACTGACCCTGGCAAATCGGAAGTTTTCTTTTTAGTCATTCATGTTCAGACCATAGTGAGTGTGTATATTTATTTACCTATTATGTATTTTTATTTTTCTAAAGACCTCCTGTAAAAAGCCTAATTTTCCCCTGGGGACAAATTGTCTGTCTGTCTAATAGTGCCTTTTTATGTCTGTCTGTCTGTCTATCTAATAGTGCCTTTTATGTCTGTCTGTCTGTCTGTCTATCTAATAGTGCCTTTTATGTCTGTCTGTCTGTCTGTCTAATAGTGCCTTTTATGTCTGTCTGTCTATCTAATAGTGCCTTTTATGTCTGTCTGTCTATCTAATAGTGCCTTTTATGTCTGTCTGTCTAATAGTGCCTTTTATGTCTGTCTGTCTATCTAATAGTGCCTTTTATGTCTGTCTGTCTATCTAATAGTGCCTTTTATGTCTGTCTGTCTGTCTGTCTATCTAATAGTGCCTTTTATGTCTGTCTGTCTGTTAGTGCCTTTTATGTCTGTCTGTCTGTTAGTGCCTTTTATGTCTGTCTGTCTGTCTAATAGTGCCTTTTATGTCTGTTTGTCTGTTAGTGCCTTTTATGTCTGTCTGTCTATCTAACTAATAGTGCCTTTTATGTCTGTCTGTCTGTCTGTCTGTCTAATAGTGCCTTTTCTGTATGTCTGTCTGTCTACTAGTGCCTTTTATGTCTGTCTGTCTATCTATCTGTGATATAAATTCCTTCAAGGAGTACACTTGCTCTTCCTGTTTCTGTGGATGTGCGCATTCCCATTGTAGACAAACCGCTACCTCACGTATGTTTTTGGTCTTTTTCTGGCCTCAGGTACTGGTGGATTAAAAACACTCAAGTGTGGAATAAAGGCAAAATGAATAAAAAAAAAAATTCATAAGTGATTTTTTAAAATCTGCTCAACATTTGTTGTTCGCTCTGCAGTACGTAGGTAATTGTCTTTCATTACACAATTAATTAGTTTGATCTGAAGTAATCTTAATGTGTACTTTATGTACTAAATGAAACAGTTCAGTTTAAATTTAATGGTACTAGAATGTTCATTGTTGACTGCATTAATCATACTGATGCAAGCCATTTATTGATCTATGCCTCTGACCGTTTTTTGATGGTTAAATGATGGCAGTCATTTAACTGTTAAATTTTAACTGGCCATATTTTTAACAGGGCAGATTTCTGGCTGATGCAAATGTGCATATTTATAACTGATACTAATTACTGCATTCATTTTCATACCACTTTTTGGTGTATCTGGCAGTTGAGTCATGGCATCTTTGACTGACGAAGCTGCTTGGATGAGCAGTGAAACATATCTACCTAACAAGAAAGAAGGCCAGTTGCCATGACTCAGCTACCAGATAATTTCACCTGGATGACTGAGAATCTTCACAGACACTTTTTGGTGTGTAAGCACGTTTTTCTTTTCCTCCATCTCTATTACTTGACAAACTTTATATATTTTTTACATGTATTTTTTGTGACCAATTTTTACACATGGCAGGCATCTGTTACTTGGCTACCTTTAAGACCTAAAGTGGACGTTCTTGAGACAGATAGGAGTTGAAATAGTTGCAGACTTGTCATCAAGAACAGGGTGAGCAACGTTGCTCCTGGAGGGCTGCAGTGGCTGCAAGTTTTTGTTCTGACCCAGTTGTTTAATCTGAAAACATTCCTTGCCAATGACGGATCTTATTTCAGTTTATGGCTTGTTAGAGTTTTAACTCTGCCACGTCAGGATTTTCTTGTATCGCCAAGGTTTTCCCTCTCAAAGGATATCGTCCAAATGATTTGAAGCCTAAAGTGGATGAGTAATTCTCAGTCCTTCACTGTTTTCTGTTCGGTTTCCTTCCATGCATTCTACTAAACCAAATGGTGCATGATAAATACACACAGGCGTGTGACGATGCAGGTTCTTCTCCATGCTCCCATCTGGCTTTCGGGGAGCTCTTGGACCCAACGCCATCGGTAATGTAACCGCATGAGCTGGACGGTGAAGACCTCAACCAAGCAAGGAGATGGTGCAGAAAGTGCTTTTATTAAAAACAAACCAAGAACAGTGTTCAAATAAATAGTGTGGTGTCTCAAACAGCCCTTAAATAAATAGTCCATTAAAACAAGTGAACTGTGGAGGTTAAAATCCAATAAATAAATCCAGTTAAAAACAATGGATGGAAGCAGTTCTTTTAAAAACAAAGCCCAGTGCTGCCTTCTGCTGGCGTCTCCAGTGCTGCCTTCTGCTGGCGTCTCCCCTGCTTCTCCCATCCAGGCTATGCATCAGGGGAGTCGCCCTGTCTGCAGCTGACCTTCTCCACTTGGCTGGTCTGGTGGCCTCCCGATCCATGGCTTCGTTCAGCCATCCGCCAGACCGAGATTTGGCTTCCCTCAATAGCCAGGACGCTCACGCTGGGGTTCCACTCCAAATCTCCGACTCTTGCTAAGGCGAGCCAACATTCTCCCAGTCACTCCTACTCCCCACCAGCGCTCAGCAGAAGCGAGCACTACCGTCGGCCAAACACCCCGCTAGGGCTCGCCTCTCCCATCAGCAAGTCTGCGCTCATTCGCTCGCTCGTTCTCACTCTCACACACAGCGGCTCCCTAACTTCCAGCTGCCTTTTTCTCCCTTAACCTCCATTCATTTTTTGTATTTTTATTATCCCCTCTACACTCGCTGCTCCTATCTTCTTATATAATACGCTACTGCAGCTGTTCATTTGTCTGTCCAGGATTTTAAATCACCTGTCGCTCGCAAACCGTTTGACCCACTGACCTGAAATTTGGTACACATGTACTATGTGACGTCTACTTTCAGCTTCCGGAGTGATGATTGACCTCCAAGGTTATTCCTCTTTTTATTTTTATTTTATTTTATTGTAGAATCAACTCTCAGCACTGGGCAGCAGGGCAACCATGGGGCGCATGCATACGGGCACCGTTCTCATTCCCTACCACCTTCGTCGTCACTTCCCCTACTTCTTCATATCTTGTCTGCAGTCTGCCTCAAGAATGATTTAAGCGCCAGCTTAAGTGAACAATTTAAGAAAACGTACAAAGTAATTGCAACACAAACGCTGACTTGAGTCAGTTGTAATGCGAAAAGATGAGAAGAAGCGGGCCGCTAGGGTGGAGAAAAGAAGAGCTGATCAGGAAGCAACAAGCACATCAACCTCTGAGCAGGCGAATAATAAACGTACAGAGAAAGAGGACGAAGACTAGGAATGATGAAGTCAAGTGGATTAACTGCACGTTATCGTAATTGCAGTGCTCCATTACTAGTCGTATATTACAGGCAGAGGTGGGTAGTAACGAGTTACATTTACACCTTTACATTTACTTGAGTAACTTTTTTTAAAAAATTGTACTTCTAAGAGTGGTTTTACTGCAGCATACTTTTTACTTTTACTTGAGTACATTTCTGAAGAAGAAATGCTACTCGTACTCCGCTACATTGGGCAAAACTCGAATCGTTACTTTTTTCCCCATCATATACGTTATATTTTTGCCAGAGAGAAGCCGCCAGTGGATCTGCTGCATGACTGTTTCACCAATCAAAACGTAGCAACAATAATCACGTGGCTCTGTTTCACCAATCAGACATAGCCATGCAGTCACATGACCACACACAAACTGTGGCGGCATAGTGGCACAAACGCCACACAGACAGCGGACAGGGAAAGAAAGAATACGTGAAAAATGAGCACCAACTCCTGCTGACGCTTAACCATCACTTCAGTGAGTGAAGAACACGCATGTGTTAACCAGACATCCACACACACAGACAGTCGAGGTAAAGTGAGACTTCCTGTACGTGCACAAGCTGCCTTGTTCTGATGTTACTTTCTATGTGGAGGGCGAGTGAATCTGCCGTATCCTACTGTCAGCGTACAGGAGATCTCGTCACTGGAAGTCGTTTGCACTGTTCAGACATTCATGTTACATACTGTAGATATCGGCTTCAAAAGCTTTGTTGTGAGAAACTGAGATTAGGAAGTTTGTGTTTGTGGATCTTTATTTTGTAAACATGTTATTTATTTTTACTCATTTTTTTATGTTATTATTTGGAAATAGCAGAATTTGCACGTTATTTTAATTTTTTTTTTTGTCTTATTACAATGTTTTTAAAAATGAATCATTTATTATGATCAAACAGTTACTCAGTAGTCTTTTCACCAAATACTTTTTTACTCTTACTTGAGTCATTTTTTGGATGACTACTTTTTACTTCTACTTGAGTAATATTATTTTGAAGTAACGCTACTCTTACTTGAGTACAATGTTTGGCTACCCTACCCACCTCTGATTACAGGGATGTGGATCAGGTGTGGCGATTAGCAGCTTCCGGCATCCATTATGGATGTGGAGGACTCCTCACCTGTGCACTTAAGTGAGGACCATCCGCATCACGAAGCGCCCGCGAACCGCTCCGGCCAAACTACCATGCCCCCTCTTTAACTCGTTCATGGCTGATGTCGACTTTTGTTAAAAGGAGCAGTTGATGATGGTAATCGACTGTAAACTGTGATAAAACCAACTGTTATGTTGTAGTTGGAATCTTGATGCTAGAAGGAAAGTCAGCATCCTTGGTTTTGACCGAGATTTTCTGCGCTCCCGTGAGTAGCAAGGCACAAATAACGGCAAAAATGGCACTGACATCGGGCGAGAGATCAAAGTGGACGTGTTAAGCAAAATTCTCCGTGGAAGACATTTTGCCTATTCTTTCTGAATTGGACTTTGACTTGTTGTGACGATGTGGGTTCTGGCTCCACACTCCCATCTGATTTTTGGAAGCACTTGAACCCAACACCGTCGATAACGTAACCGAGTGAGCTAGTCAGTGAAGGCAAATAAACACTTGAGCAAGTGGTGGTGCAAAAAGTGCAATAGTGCTTTTATTTAAAACAGTCAACAAAACAGGTGTTCAAATAGTGCAGTTCTCAAAGTTCTTTAAAGAAATAAATAATCCATTAAAAGAACATGGAGGTAAAAACCAATAGAAAAACACAATCCTTAAAAACCAGAGGTTAAAATCTTCTCATGGAAGCAGTCTTAAAAACAACAAACAAGCTCGGTGCTTCTTTTCTGTTAGCGTCTCACCTGCTTATCCCGTTTGGGCTTAGCAGCAGGCAAGACGCTCTGTGCAGCTGCCCTCCTCTACACACTCGAGACTGGAGACCTCCCGATCCCTGGCTTCGGTTTGGCTCTCATCCCAGTCCCCGAGACTTGATTACCCCAATGGCCAGGACGCACACATTGGGGACTCCACCACCAAGCCTCCCGACTTCCGCTGCCTTTCCGCGGCCTTCTGTGGCTCATCGCTTTCACCAGGTCACTCCCGCTACATGGTCGCTCAGCGGGAGCAACATCCACTCAAACACCCGGGTGACGGCCTTACACCCAGCTTCCTCACAGCTGCCCTCGATCGCGAGCTCACCACACGCACGCACCGCCTGCTTCCTCGCTTCATGTAACCTCCGTCCTCTTTTCCTCTCTCTCTCTTTTCTCATCTTTCCATTTTTTTCCACCCTCACAACCGACTCGCGCTTCTTTTTAAATGACGAGGGCCACAGCAGCTGCAGCATTAGCCACGGGACAATCACGAATGTGGGCAGTTCCTCACCTGTGCACTCGGTGAGAAACGCCCACACCCTACGGATCGCCCCACGGCTCGCTATGGCCCAACGTCCCCTCGCTAAGCCGCGATCATTTATTTAAAACGAATGGCTTTTGCACAATGAGCTGTGGACCCGCTACACCACACTTGTCGGACTCTGATTTTGATACAAGCAATCGAAAATGGATGTGAGGTTCCAGCTTCAGCTGACTGGTCCCCAGCTAATCATGGTGCTGAACGGGTTCAAGTAGCTGACACACCTACGGCACGGCTCGCCTGGGAGGACTGCCACTTAACAACGATAAGAGGTAGAAACCAGACTGCAATAAACTGCGACAGTGACCGCTGCTGCTGCCCCAGCAAACGTCAAGTCAGCCCAGCAGCATGCCTGCCACACATTCTTGGCAAACAGGCAGCCACAGCATGCAGCAACAGATGCTTTATGTTGATTTCTATGTTAAACGATTGCTTTTCAGAAAACTGAGGGCTAAATATTATTTACAAAGAACAGAGTTAAACCGCAAGTGTGGCGATTATCGATTTAACAAAAAAAAACTGTCTTTTTCAATCTGAGCTGTGGACCCGCTACACCACAAGGCGTAAATGGAAACAAGCTACGAGGACTGATTGAAAAGTCATGAGACTGTCCCTTTTTTGCTTTAATGGAATGGGCATTGGAATGCTGGGTAGGTTTTTGTGAACGGCATCTATCGGTGTGTGTGTGTATTCCTCAATGTTCTGTCATGTCAAGCGGAGGCACCTTGTATGTGTCGTCATGGATAAAGAAGATGTTCCTGTGAGAGGACGGCCGAGATGTGTGACTATTATTGCGTTAAGCTTGCGGAAAAGCAGTAATGAACTAAGAACTGGGGCAAATAAAAACCAAAAAACTGAAAAGACAACTAGGAGGCAAGAAGTCCTCCTCAGATGATGAAGTGAATAACGCCACGGCCGCATCGCTAAACGTGATGTCGCAAAACAGTCTGTTACTTGTTTTCGAATCGTGTTTGAAACATTGTAAAAAATGTATTCAATGTGAAGGATGCTACTTCGAAAAAGAAAAATGTTCCAAGCCTGTGGATTTATCCAATTCTGAATAAAACAAATCAGTCTCATTACTTTTCATTCCACCCTCCTTAATGGCGAACTGCTCGTTCCTTTGTCATCTGCATGTTGTTGGTAATAAGGAGCCATTAAAAATTGTGAATGCAGTTGTTGAAGGCTAAAATAAGCAATTAAGGGTTCAAAATGTTAATAAGCGAGATCACTAAAATGAAGCAGAAAAATGTCACTTGAGCAATAAATGCCTCATCAGCAATAATTGACTTCTCATGAAGCAAATGGGTTGGAACAAAAATCTGCACCGCTGTGGCCCTCCAGGACCGGCGTGGCTCATCACTGATACAGAATTTAATTGTTGTTCTGTTCATCAAATGCAATTATTAATGAAAGTGGAGTGTGTACTCGTGATAGTGTGTATTAGGAAGTGTATTCTGGTTAAATATGTTATTTAATAAGCATTAACGTAAGTATACAACAAGCATTTAAGTGTACAGATTACATGTATACGTAGAAGCATGTAAGCGTAGTATTTATACATTTTTTTCAACTTTCTTTTGCACTTGCAGCCGTAAGCGCTGTGCACCTCTCAGACAGATAGATATACTTTATTTGTCCCCAAGGGGGAAATTGGAACTTTACAGCGAGAGACAGAGATAGGAGGAAGTTGGGAACATGAGCTGATATGGCACATTGACACACCCACCACTCGGATTGGACCCGAGTGCAGCTGTGCACACTGATTGGTTCATTCTTATTATATGGCCCAAAATCTGATTGGATCCTACTCATTACATTGTCGTAGTTCCCTTTCTCACCTCATACTTGTACATTTCTCTTAATATCAATTCAACATCGTTGTCAGTCCAATATTTATATATTGTGGTAAATCAGCCCTGACACAGACAGGCACTGTGACACAAGTCCAAAAGCACACGCCTTTATTTCTTTTTCTTTTTCATAGCACACAATGCCCACAATTCTCCCATAAGTAATGCTTGCTTTCTTTCTTTCTCTCTTTCTTTCTTTCTTTCTTTCTTTCTCTCCTTTTCTCTCTCTCTCTTTTGATTTTATTGAAATCACCCAACATTCCTTACGGATACATCAATTCTTACAAAAATAGGATCTCTCGCTTGCTTGCTTTTCTTTTTCTTTCTTTCTGTCTCTCTCACTTTTCTCTCTCTCTCTCTCTCACTCTCTGTGTCTTTCCTTTCTTTCTCCTCCTCCACTCCTCTCCCACAAGCTTTGTCCTCCACCTCCCGACTCTGGCTCCCTGAAGGGAGTGAGGCAGCTCCTTTTATAGTGCTCCAGGTGCGCTCCCATTAGCTTCCGGGTGTGGCGGAAGTGGTGCATGGGCACCCATAAGTATTCCAGGTGTGCTTCGATCTCCTGTGGAAGTGCTGCCATCCAGGGCTCCATAATTGTCCAGATGCCCCCTGGCAGTGGTCACGGGCCTCGGCACGGTTGAGCTTCCAAACTCCAATCCTGGGGCTCCCCTCTTGTATTCCGGGGGAGGTATCGTCTCTCGCTCTCTCTCTCTCTCTCTCTCGCTCTCTGTCCTTCCTTCTTCAAGGCGTCCTGGCTGGGTAAAAGCCCCATATAGAATATGTGCGTGTTTACATCCTGTCCTGGTTTAGTTCCTTATGCTAGCTGGGATAGCACCCTCCACAACCCTGCTCAGAACTAAGTGGGATAGAAGATGACTGACTGACCTTTTACTGTTCTCCAAATGAATGTCTGGCATGGAGGACACCACCTTTTCCCATTTGTGCTGATGCTCGAATGGCCAGTTATTAGGCGTGTTTGTACATTTTAGCCCGGGCTGAGATACCTTCGCAAGTGATTTGAAAACATTAATGTGGACTCGGATCATTTCTGTTTAAAAATGCTGTTTTCAAATGAAAATGCAGTAGTGTAGCTTTAGCTTTCGAGGGAATGGAGACTGTGGTTTAACCTTCCTTCTTTAACATAAAGCCTGCCGAACTCCACGTGGAATGTTCTGTATGTATCCACTTGAATTAGAAGCGGCGAGTCAGTGGAATTGGGACAAACGGTGATTGACTGTTTACTCAACAGCAGCTCTAAACAGTTGTCTCATAAATGTACATTTTGTTAATATGTGTTTTTTTTTTGTTTGTTAATTAATGTCCCCGTCATTTTAGTCAGGATTATGTTTTCTTACCAATTGCACTATGGCAGTAACTAAAGGATTAGCAAAATGCTCCTTTAATTTGTATTAATCAACGCATAGCATAGAAGATGTTTGCCTAAAATGAGTTCTCTCATCAATTCAAGTCAAGAGCTAAGTTCAGAGCCTGTCTCTCGTTGTTTTTCTCATTCCCTTCACCATTAATAAAATTGTGCCTTTGAAGCCATCTCTGACTGTCAGCCACTCACTTGCTATGGAATGTAAAAGGACAACAGTTTGTCATCTGTTTAAATTGATATTGTACTTTTTTGCAGTGACAGCTGAAAAGACCCACAGGTGCCATATAAAACAGAAACAGTGTTGTCATATTTCATTTAGGCATCCCTCTGCAAAGCTGTAATTACCTAATTAGCTTGTTAATTAGGAGATTAGCATTTCTCTATTCTGATAGAATGCTTTGCTAAAGCATGATGGCTTGAATTTATGCTTTAAGTTATGAAGTGGAATTGTAGCTTTTTTTTTTTTATTATTATTTTTATTTTCCCCACCATCATTTATTTCTGAAAATGATCCACTATGAAAAAGTGCAAGGGGGCCAAACATTTAAAATATGGACAGCAGACGTAAATACAATGTGTCTCGTCGTCTTCAACTTGCCAAGTGATTGTGCCATAAATAAGTTGTAAATCTCTCCGATGAAGGGCTTTGAGTACCATTAAAGCACAATGTAGCTGATTTTTCTTTTAAAGTAAATGAGCATTTTGCCCAAGATCCTACTAAAGTGCCAACATGTTCTATTCAGATGCCCATCACAGCCACCTAAGAAAACATGGCATGCCCTGGTCTTAGGGGTCTTGCCCCCCCCTCCCCACCAAGCTGAATGCTGTTCACCGTTGAGTGAGTGATTGAGCCACATAGACTCTACTACAACATCTTCTTGCATATCTTCCGCTTTATGGCGTTAACCTTATGCCACCGGGTGACCTTTGAGGGGTAAAGCCAAGGCCTTGGGCCTCGTGATTTGATACTGGCGGCCCTTGATGGCTATTATGACAGCAGCTGTGATCATTGCTGACTGCTCCGCTGTTGATGTCAGGAACACACTGAAGCTACAGTTTCAGATCTGACAATAAGTGTTTTGACATCTGGAAGCGTTTCGACTTCTTTATTGACAGTATCTCGCGTTTTATTTTCAGCCCCTTTTTTCTTTGAGCCAGCATTTTATATACGTGCTTAGCAGTGTGTTCTGTCGGGCTTATAGCAGTGTGAATTACAATTAAGAAAACTGATGGATTGTCATGGATTGGCCTTATGTTTCAGGGGTCATTCTGTTTTAAGTATTTCATTTTTTTTTATAAATGTCTTAAATAAAGGGAAAGTAAAGTTGTGATTGAAAATATAATTGTAATCCTCTGAAGCTGGAGGATGGCCCATGTGAAGATTTGATTTTTTTTTTTTAAACTGCTTAAATAAATATTGAGGACGGCACGGTGGCGCAGTGATAGCGCTGCTGCATCACAGTAAGGAGACCCGGGTTCGCTTCCTAGGTCCTCCCTGCGTGGAGTTTGCATGTTCTCCCCGTGTCTGTGTGGGTTTCCTCCCACAGTCCAAAGACTTGCAGGTTAGGTGCATTGGCGATCCTAAATTGTCCCGTGTGTGTGAACTTGGTGTGTTTCCTTTGTTTCCTGCCTTGCGCCCTATGTTGGCTGGGAGTGGCTCCAGCAGACCCCCGTGACCCTGTAGTTAGGATATAGCGGGTTGGATAATGGATGGATGGAAATAAATATTGACAGGCTGCTCCTGTTAAGTGTCACCACAGCAGATCATCTTCTTCCATCTCCTCCTGTCCTCGTCATCTTGCTCTGTGACACCCATCACCTGCATGTCTTCTCTCACCACATCCATAAACCTTCTCTTAGGCCTTCCTCTTCTCCTCTTCCCTGGCAGCTCTATCCTTAGCATCCTTCTCCCGAAATACTCCGCATCTCTCCTCTGCACATGTCCAAACCAGCGCCATCTCTCCTCTCTGACTTTGTCTCTCAACCATCCAACTTGAGCTGACCCTCTAATGCAGTGTCTCCCCAACCTCAGTTCTTGGGGCGCACTGTGGCTGCAGGTTTTTGTTCCAACCTTCTTCTGTTTTTAAATTGGACTCCTGGGCTAATTAAGTGTTGTGTTATTTCCCAAGTTGTGTGTTTTGGGAACAATATAGAAATTAGAAAACTAAGTTTGGGAAGAAGTGACCGGAAGTGGGCGTGTGCCCATCTGGGGTCACGTGGGGGCCTCCTTCCTGGTTGCTTTGGGGGCGACAGGTCCAGGACGTGGAAGCCCCAACCCTGTAGTGGCCCGTGGTCACCGCCAGGAGGCGCCCCAATGCCTTGGGGACTTGTGACCTCAGCACTTCCACCACACCAGGAAGTGCTGGGGGGATGATTTAGGAGGACACCTGGAGAGCTGCCGGGAGAACAGCCGGCACTTCCGCCACGCTGGGGCGTGGCCAAGAGGGGAATGCCGGGAACCACCTGGGGCTCGTCCGGGAGTATATAAAAGGGGGCGTCTCCCTTTATTCAAGGCTGGAGTCGGGTGGAAGCAGGACAAGGCACGAGAGAGGTGTGGAGGCGGCCCGAAGAAAGGCATTCTGAGGCCAGGACTGAGTATTGGGGTGTGTGCACTTATTTGAACTGGGTCTGAGTGACCAAAATATTGTAAATATTTGTATAATAAACGTGTGGTGGTTGAAGAACAACATGTCCGCCTGTCTGTGTTCAGGTCAAGTCCACAATATATACACTCACCTAAAGGATTATTAAGAACACCTGTTCAATTTCTCATTAATGCAATTATCTAATCAGCCAATCACATGGCAGTTGCTTCAATGCATTTAGGGGTGTGGTCCTGGTCAAGACAATCTCCTGAACTCCAAACTGAATGTCAGAATGGGAAAGAAAGGTGATTTAAGCAATTTTGAGCTTGGCATGGTTGTTGGTGCCAGGCAGGCCGGTCTGAGTATTTCACAATCTGCTCAGTTACTGGGATTTTCACACACAACCATTTCTAGGGTTTACAAAGAATGGTGTGAAAAGGGAAAAACATCCAGTATGTGGCAGTCCTGTGGGCGAAAATGCCTTGTTGATGCTAGAGGTCAGAGGAGAATGGGCCGACTGATTCAAGCTGATAGAAGAGCAACTTTGACTGAAATAACCACTCGTTACAACCGAGGTATGCAGCAGATCATTTGTGAAGCCACAACACGCACAACCTTGAGGCAGATGGGCTACAGCAGCAGAAGACCCCACCGGGTACCACTCATCTCCACTACAAATAGGAAAAAGAGGCTACAATTTGCACGAGCTCACCAAAATTGGACAGTTGAAGACTGGAAAAATGTTGCCTGGTCTGATGAGTCTCGATTTCTGTTGAGACATTAAAATAGTAGAGTCAGAATTTGGTGTAAACAGAATGAGAACATGGATCCATCATGCCTTGTTACCACTGTGCAGGCTGGTGGTGGTGGTGTAATGGTGTGGGGGATGTTTTCTTGGCACACTTCAGGCCCCTTAGTTCCAATTGGGCAACGTTTAAATGCCATGGGCTACCTGAGCATTGTTTCTGACCATGTCCATCCCTTCATGACCACCATGTACCCATCCTCTGATGGCTACTTCCAGCAGGATAATGCACCATGTCACAAAGCTCGAATCATTTCAAATTGGTTTCTTGAACATGACAATGAGTTCACTGAACTAAAATGGCGCCCACAGTCACCAGATCTCAACCCAATAGAGCATCTTTGGGATGTGGTGGAACGGGAGCTTCATGCCCTGGATGTGCATCCCACAAATCTCCATCAACTGCAAGATGCTATCCTATCAATATGGGCCAACATTTGTAAAGAATGCTTTCAGCACCTTGTTGAATCAATGCCACGTAGAATTAAGGCAGTTCTGATGGCGAAAGGGGGTCAAACACCGTATTAGTATTGTGCTCCTAATAGTCCTTTAGGTGAGTGTATATATATATATATTTGGGAAGAAATAAATAAATAAATAAATATATTAAAACGTACCAAGCAGTTATATGGGAGTAATGAGTTTTTTCTTTTTAACAGTATTTTCATCTTGGTTTTCATTCTACTTTTCTAGGTGTTTTAATTGTTTAATTAATCCATTATTTACTAATTATTGGGTCTGATGCTAAAGTAGTTGCAGCCTTTGATTATTGCGTGTTGTTTGCCATCATGTCTGCTCTGCTCATTTTAAATTGTCATTAATAAGATACAACCAAGGGGAAAAACTGCACAGAAAAAGGGCAAAATTATAATGAAATCAACAAAAGAGAGTTAAGTTTAACTATAGCAAAGGCAGAAATATTTCTAAATGTAAAAATCATGCTGCTGTGCTTTTCTGAATGTATAATAAAAGAAACATAATCCCAGCTAATTGAATGCGCTCAGTGTTATCAAGTGTTGTCATTGATTAAGAAGCTGGTTGGAACAAAAACCTGCAGTCACAGGGGGTCCCCATGACCGAGTTTTGGAAACACTGCTCTAATGTCCTCATTTCTAATCCTGTCCATCCTCATCACCCCCAGTGTAAATCTCAACATCTTTAACTCTGCCACCTCCAGCTCTGTCTCCTGCTTTCTGCTCAGTGCCACAATGTAAACTTGTGAACCCAAAGATAATGACAGCGTGCGTCTACCACCCATTTTTTGTTTTTTTTTTCCAGACTTTCCCTGTCAGTAGTAGAATAGTTATGTTCCCCGGCCAACAATTTATGGCTTTAATACACACAGTAATTGGATCATTAACAGTCTAAGGTGATACAGCCCCCAAAACTATGACATGCTTATTGGATTGGTTCTGTTGCTAACAAAAAGTATGTCCTAGGTCATATAACTCAGCGTTTTGCTTGACCAGGCCAGTGAAGTCTTCTCTCTCCGCAATATCCATTGGGCATGATGTGTTTCTCTCCCCCCAACTGCGTAGTTTGGAAGCTTCATGCTTCACTCCTGGCACATTCCACAGGAAGAAGCAGTGATTTCCCATGAATACGTTTTTTTTTTTTTTACGAGCACTACCATACTTTTCAATGGAACAAGCATTTGGCTGAAATGGCCCTAAAACTGCTTGTTACAAGAGTTGTCTAAAACGCCTACTGCTAAAATGCATTGATGTGAATAACATCATTGAAAGTATGGCAAATAACTTCACAAGAGGTTTAGGATCGCTCTGGTCTAGCAGTAAATCGTGAGGTGTGAACGGGCCCTTATGTCACACAGCTTGATCACATGTTTCGAATATACTGTCAGAAAAACGACCAACCGACGACATAAAGGTGCTTGGGGCAGCCACCCATATAATATGCCTTGGCTGCAAAAGGATGAAGTTTTAAGAATTGTTTACAATACTGAGTCCAAAACAGAACTGAATAGGTGGAAGTAAGATGGCGTCTTTAAAGGCCGAGGGAGAAAGTGACGTCTTCTAGACCGGAAGTGACATCACCACGGGCGCCGTAACCAGAAGTGACATCACCACGGGCGCCATAACCGGAAGTGACGTCATCACAGGCGCACACACACACACACCACACCCAAAACTCAACCAAACAAGAAGTGACGTCTTCAGAAACCACCAGAATCAGCGTGACATCATCAGAGGTGCTGGGACCCGGTAGGATTTCCCAAGAATGGTCTGCAAGGAACTGAGAGAGGCAGACAGTCTGTGCACTCCGCCGCCTCCTGGTCTGCTGTATAATTAGAGTTACTCAATCCCTTTAGCTGCCCTCCTACTTGCACGTGTGTGGCAATACAAACTTAATTCTAAAGTCATTTGTCTCTGCTGTTTAATAAAAACAAAAATGGATGCATCCTCCCAATTTCTGAACTTGCATGTTGCAGGACGGAGCGTATCGAGTGAATTGAACCAATTATTGTATTGCTTAATGCCCTCACTGTACATACGGGCAGCACTGTTAAGTTAAATACAGTATATCTTCGCCATGCTCAAAGGGTACCCAATTTTAGTGGATGAATATAATGAGGAGTGTAGGCCAACTTAGAAAATTGCAGATCATGGCCATTAAGCTTATTATGGTGGTTATGTCATCCTTTGAATCTCGCAGAATTTGTTTTTGTACTGATACTGCACTGCATATGACTTCAGGCAAGCTTCCAGCATTCAGATGAATCAGCCCTTCAGATATTTCTTTTGTAGGTGGTGTTTTAGCTATTACATAATCCTCTGTTTTTGAAATGTATTTAATAGTTACAGCGTCGTATTCATTTGTATTTACCGTCCTGTGTCATTTGAGTTCGTCAGCCTGGCGTCTCTGAAACTTCCAGTCCTGGGATTAAAACAGTCCTTTACTGCTCTGCTCATATATTTATATTACACAGTATTTATATTTTATGTGGTCTGTCATCATTCTATCATAGCGCACAGTGTTAAAGGAAAGATCTGACATCTGTCCCTTCTGGTATTTGTGCTATTTATGCTGAATTGTCGACAGTGGTAAATCCTTGCGGCAGAGATGTCAAAACCACAAAACAGCCTATATAGGAAGAATAGCTTTGGCACTCTTGAAATATCGGCTTGGGGTCTGGGCTGCGCTCGGAAAGGTAAAAGTCTCACATCTGTCGTTACATGTTGTTAACTCCCATGGCAGCACTTGAATGATTTCAAGTTCAATAATAATGTGGGAGGAAAATTAACAAACCATTAACAACGTTATAAATACATAATTAGCATGTTGGCTTTTATATGACACATTGATAGGGTGACAGTAATTTTTGATAGGAACTTTTGGAGTCTCTCACCCCCTAAACTCTTAAATCACGCTGCCAGATCCTCTAGACTGGCTCTTAATGAAAATGGTGGGTAATAACTGCTGAAGCGGCTTCTGTAGACTGTAGGGTGGTGTTCTAGGCCCCTGCTGGCATCTTCTTATTGGGTCTACAGAGTTTTTTCTAGCAGTGTTGCTTATCATAATTGTTCCTGACCAAGGTGAGAGTAGGTACATACTTACATCTCACGTCATGGAGAGGCTGGCCCTGGGCTCTATGAACTTTCATGTGGTAGGCCACCTGGACCCGCTGCGGTTTGACTTTTGGAAAAAGATTGGAGTTGAAGGTGCCATTTATCTATCTTCTCCACAAGCTTTATTTTCACCTGTACAAAGCTTGGCAGCACTGAGAGGGTGGCGTTCTTCGATTCCTTCACTGCCTTCAGTACCATTCATCCATCACTGTTAAATGGTAAGCTTGGAAATATACAGGTGGATGAGCCTGTGGTGTCCTGGATAATGGACTATCTGTCGGGCAGACCGTAGTTTGTGACACTCAAGCACTGTGTGAGGAACACTCTGTGACATCTGCGACTATAAATATAACACCAGGTCATGTCACTTGTAGACCGTCTCAGCTGGTTCTGGCTTTATGGGGTGATGAGGAGAGGAGTCAGGTGGAGAACTTTGTTCCTTGGTGCAGAAAGAAACGTCAACAAAACCAAGGAGCTGGTTGTTAACTTTCACTGGACCAAAGAGCCTCTTTCTCCAGTCACTGTTCACGGATTTGAAGTAGAGGCGGTGCGCTCCAGCAAGAACTTAGTGGTCCACATCAGTGACAGGTTGGGCTGATCTCGTAACTCAAAAAAAACTACAGAAGAAGGGCAGAGCAGATTCTTCTTCTTTAGGAGACTGTGTTCATTTAGTGTATGAAGTGACATCCTTCACATCATCTATCTCTGTGACGGGCTGGGCTGATAACATCTACTTCAAGGGAGGCCCGTCAAATCAACACGCCAATTGAAAGGGCAAGCTCAGTTATGGGATGCCCTCTGAACCCCTCTGGAGGTAGTAATGGAGGAGAGAATTAAAAAAAAAACAAGCGCCATTATGAACAATGCTGCACTTCCCCTCCCTGACACACCAACACTGAGGATTTTCAGCCAACAAATGAATTCAGCAGAAGTGTGTGAAGAAACGAGACAGGGTCACCTTTATCCCAACAACAGTACACCAGTATAGCACCTCGCTGGGACTGCCAAGTCCGAAGTTTTTTCTATTTTTTCTTTCTTTTTAAATTGTGTTCATTTATAGTCATTCAGATGTGTGCTCAGACCATACTGTGTGTGTGTGTTTATATCGATCGATCGGTCTGACTATCTACTGAGCGCCTGTAAAAGCCAAATGTCACCCTTAGGGACAAATAATGTTCTGCCTATCTAAAAGGCTGCGATCCTGTGAGAAGATCATATTCTTAGCTTGATCTTATCTTGTCTCTAACCAGCCATTTATTTATTTATTTTACACCTTCTCTCCAGTACGGTTTGCCAAAAGCTGTGCCAGTAGAAAACTGCCATGAAGGTACGCCGCTTCATCACAAAACAGAATGTCACGTTTTCGCACCAGACTAGTCCACTTTGCAGAGCGTCTTTAAACTGCAAACAGAAGCTGGAGTAGAGAGACTTGAACGCTAGGCGTGGATGAAAGTCCCATGAAGCACATGACCTTGCACTGTTTTAGCCTTCATATTGCACAGTTTTTAGTTGTACAATATGAAGGTTGTTTCTTCTATCACCCTCAAATGCACAAAATATTTCTAACCTTTTACTTTTTTTCTTGTTACTGTTGGGCATCTGTTGGTGAAGAAAGATTCACAGATCTTGACTTTGCTGACGATGCTGTGATCTTCACGGAGGTTCTGATTGGGGCACTCGAGAGACTGAGTGAGGAGTCTGAGTGTCTGGGCTTGCAAGTATCCTGATAAAAACCCAACTCCTGGCTTTTAATGACCTCTTGGGCATGGCCATCAGCAGCGTGTCTATCTGCAGAGAGAATGTCGACCTTGTTGAGCGGTTTACTTACCTTGGCAGTGACATTCATGTCTCTGGTGACTCTTCCTGTGAAGTCAGTAGACGGATTGGAAGAACATGGGGGGTCATGAGGTCACTGGAAAGAGGTGTGTGGCGCTCCCAATATCTACACAAAAGGACGAAGGTCCACGTCTTTAGAGTCGCGGTGCTTCCTGTCTTGCTATATGGTTGTGAGACATGGACGCTAGCCAGTGACCTGAGACGAAGATTGGACTCCTTTTGGTCTCTCCGGAAAATCCTTGGGTACCGTTGGTTTGACTTTGTGTTGCTTGTAGAGTCCTGAATAAGGTACATAACCTCATGTGAGGGAGCGTCGGTTATGGCACTATGGCCATGTGGTGCATTTCCCCGAGGGTGATCCAGTATGTAAGATCCTCATTGTTGGGGACCTGAGTGGCTGGACCAGGCCAAAGGGTCGCCCACATAACACCCGGCTGTGGCAGATAGAGGGACATTTCCAGAGGGTGGGATTGGACCGTGTGTCTGCCTGGGGTATTGCCAACCGGGATCCCGAGTTGTTTCATCGTGTAGTGGGTGCGGCAACGTGCTGTACCAGAGCATGCTCTCCAGCTTGACTTGACTTGCTGTGTGGATTAAATTGCGTCAGTGTTTCAAACCAAAAGGAGAGTGCTGGTGGCATCCTGAACCTTCACCTTGAGTGACCCCTTATGCCAGTGTGTTCAGTCTCATTGCCAGCTCTCTTATGGGTGTCTTATCATTCATTCATTTTCTTAACCTCTTTTTAGTATACGTAGAGTATCGTGACTTGTTCATATTTCAGATCTATCCCATCATTTGTGATTTAACACACACACAAATTATCCTGAGCATCTGGACACAGAGGCAAACTGAAAGAAGAGCAGAATGTTAGGGAAAGTTAAAAGCCTTCCCGAACAGATGAGTTTGAAGTTGTTTTTTTTTTTTTTAAAGAATGCATTGAGTCGGCTGATCTGATTAACTTAGAGAGGTCATTCCAAATTCGGAGTGCCAAACAGCTGAAGACCCTGTCACCCTGTAATAGGGTAAAGGATAGTGTGAGGCACAGCCAGCTTGCCAGAATCGGAGAACCTTTAGTGGGCGAACATTTTAGACGTCTGTGCCAAGGCTAAGAGGACAGAAGTTGTAGGTTCGAGTCTAGGAGCTGCGGCTTTGGCATAGACCTGCACTCGTTTGAATATCTGATGAGCGTCGAAGGTTGCTGCTAATGTCATATGGTTTTGGGGGGTTAAAGATTTATAGGGTCGTTACTGTCACTTGTACAGAGGACGATGAAATTCTTGCTTATATGTGCTGATCAACATGCAGCATGTCACAATACATCAGAACATCGACATACACTGGCATCTGGCACTGCGCTGCCTTGTAATTACCCATCCAGCTGTATGCTTTTTGTGTGTGTGTGTGTGTGTATATGTGGACTTTGTATCTTTCATTATCTAGGAACAGTTTTTTCTCACAGTGAAGGAAATGCCACGCTTTGATGCTTGCCTCCTCATCTGCATTTTTCGGTTTTTCGTTTTTTTTTTTTCCCCCCACTCATAGCCCATTAGCTTTGTGTTGAATCGGGGGGGTCGATTAGTTATTTGTTTCGATTTCCAGTTAATTCCATTGCATTTCATACTGCAAACTTTTAAGCAAACTAAAGATTAAACGCCCTGTGGGTATGTGGTGGATTTCTTTCATTGGGCAGAAACATATCATAGAAGGTTAACATCAATTGTATTTGCACACTACTGCATTTTCCATAATTCCTTGGTTTATGTACCAAACACGGCTCTTTGAGTAAAAACTCCTGATGTCAGATATCTGGATGACCACTTGAAAAATCAGGAGATAAAACGCATGGAACGAAAAGGACACGTTTCAAACTGACGACTGTACAAAAGAAGGAAAGCTCTGCTGAAGGCATACACCGAGCACATTTACATGTCCCTTAACAACTCGGTTATTCACAGAAACCTGGTTTCTAAAATGCTCTGTGATCCGTTATTCTAGTGAGAGAAACTGGGCAATTGGCCTCTGAGAAACCAGGGCTGACACACAATGGACTCTTATGTGGCCGTGTAAACTCTTAACCGAATTGCAGTTGAAGATTTGCACTTCGCTTTGCATGCGCTTTTAGCAGCCATTGGTAGAAGCGTCCATAAAGATCAATTTCCTGAGGCAAATGCTCATACAATTGCAATATTCCTTTTCCTGGTTGAAATAATCTGTCCCAATTTTTCAGAAATCGCTAAATCTATATTGATGAATTTGAACGTGCAGTTCAACACCACAGTTACAGGAGCCGTAACTCATTAAACGTAAGATGCGTTGCATAGTTCAATTACTGCAATACTAATTTTATTGATGTAAAAATACCTGCATTGTTGTTATCGCGGCAGCACCGGGTGTAAGGCAAGAAGCACACGTACCGGTATGCCGCACCTTTGTAGGGCTCAATCGCACAGCCAAGCAGAAAAAAAAAACATGCTGCATGCGGTCCCATAGCGGAAACGTAATAATAAATAGTTTAGTTTTTAATCCTGCTATTTTTTTTATTTTTTTTTTATAGTTACTGTATGTTGAAACGGTGCGATCAGGTTATGCATTGTTTTATACCGTGAATCATCGGTTGGAAAGGTAAAAATGGGATGAATATTATTTACTTCACAGGATACGAAGGACTATCCATCCATCCATTTTCCAACCCGCTGAATCCGAATACAGGGTCACGGGGGTCTGCTGAAGCCAATCCCAGCCAACACAGGGCACAAGGCAGGAACCAATCCTGGGCAGGGTGCCAACCCACCGCAGTACGAAGGACTAAATTAATAAAATACAAGAAAATGATCACAAGCTTCATGCTTGTTTTCATATTCACCGTGGCTGATGATGACGATTTATTTATTTATTTTTGTGCAGTTTGACGTTGGAATGTTTTGACAGAGGAGAACTCCAGAAGATTACCTAACACACGTTAAGTGGATTTTTAAGAAACCAGGTTTTCGCCTTAACTGGGTTACTCACCTTATACTGATTACGTGTGTGTGCATGTAAACGCACTTACTGATGTGCTTTAGTGTCATGGCAGTAGACGGGCATTTCAGGCGAGTGTCATTTCACCGTACGATGTTGCGTATGGACTGTGCAGTAGCCACCTTATGAATGTAATCTCAGTTTATCTCTAATAATTACATGTCTGTTGTTTTAACTCTTATAAATATTAGTTAATACTGTTCATTTTGGAATGGCTGATTTACTTCACCTGTGGTGGGTTGGCACCCTGCCCAGGATTGGTTCCTGCCTTGTGCCCTGTGTTGGCTGGGATTGGCTCCAGCAGACCCCCGTGACCCTGTGTTCGGATTCAGTGGGTTAGACGATGCCTGGATGGCTGATTTACTACATACTGTATGTCAAAGTGTGTCCATCGAGAGGACACCCCAGCTGCATATGTAGATTAAGGGTTTGACCTTTGGGCTCAGGGGGCACTGCTTGTCTTTCATGCCACCTCTGTATGTGTTTTTATTAATTGCAAGTGAATGTACACTTTTTTTTTTTTTTATATATAATGTAACCAGTAACGCTGCACTGCATGATAACGTGCAGTGAATTCATTTGACTTGACCATTCCTAGTTTTCATCCTCATTCTTTCTCTGTACGTTTAGCATTCATGTGCTCAGAGGTTGATGCACTTGCTGCTTCCTGAGCAGGTCTACTTTTCTCTTCTTCCATCGGCATCTTTTCGCGTTAAACCTGAGTAAGTCAGCATTTGTATTGCAATTACTTTGTACGTTTTCCTTCATTTTTCACTTAAGCTGGCACTTAAGTCTTCAATCTGCCTCAAGAATGATTTAAGTTATGAAAGGGTAGGGGAAGTGACAGCGAAGGTGGTAGGGATAAGAACGACGCCTGTATGCGTACGCCACATGACCGCTCTGCTGGCTGCTGCCGAGAGTTGATTCTACGATAAAATAAAATAAAAAGAGGAATAACCTTGGAGGTCAATCATCACCCCGAAAGTGGATAGTAGATGTCAGGTAGTATATGTGTAGCAAATTTCAGGTCAATGTGTCAAACGGTTTGCAAGCTACAGGTGATTTTGAAATCCTGGACAGACAAACGAACAGCCACGGTAGGTTATTGTATAAGAAGATGAGTTGCTGCCCAGTTTTGCGAGACAGATAGTTGTGAGCCTGAATGAGTTTGCTAGGGCTGCTTTGATTGATTAGTAATAGCATGATTTGTTTTTGTGAATTGTGTTACATCTTTACAATATGTGCTTTATTTATTTTCCTCGCCCTTTTGCTTTGAGCCCTCCACCACCATAACCTATCGTCTGTGAGGGGCGAGGAGCGATTGCTTTAGATTCGTCAAAAGTTTCGATCTCCGGTTTTTCTCAATGTTTTAGGTTCCCCTGATACCGAAAAACATTGATATCTCGGGTGTGTTTGTGACTGTGTGCCTCCGCTTCTTGAGGGCGGTCCAGAGCTTAAAATGGCTGGGAGGAAAAATACTAAACTCGAAAGGTAATCCTGTTATGAAAGGACGATGTGCTGATTAGTTTGTGAGCCACATCGTGCAAGAGAAAGAGGTGCTCTAGAGCAGTGGTTCCCAAACTCGCTCCTGGGGACCCACTGCGACTGCAGGTTTTTGTTCCAGCCAGCTTCTGTTTTTTTCATTGGACTCTTAGTCTAATTAAGTGAGTCATTATTTCACAGTTTCTGTGTTTTGAAGCCAATGTAGAAATTACAAACTAAATCTGATAGATTTTTATTAAAATAATATACTAATGTGCTGCAAACAGGAAGTTAATATCACCAACCATTCCCATTTTATTAAGGTGTATCCATATAAATGGCCCACCATGTATAATAAGCAGTTATATGGAGAAGTTGTAGTTATGTGGAGAATATGTAGGTTTTTTTTTTCCAGTTTTTCAACCTAATTTTCATTGTGCTTTAGCAGGTGTTCTGATTATTTAATTGATTATTCACTAACTAGTGAGTCTGACACTGAAGTCGTTGCAGCTTTCATCATCCCGGGTGTCTGCTATGTTGGTTTTTTATTGTCACTATTAGGGCTAAATGAAGGGAGAAAACTACACAGAAAAGGGGGAAATAATAGGAAAACAACAAAAGAGAGTTAAGCATTTATTGCTTTAGAAAAAATATAAATATTTCTAAATGTCAAAACCATACTGTTGTGATTTTCTGAATGCAGAATAAGAGAAGAGTAAAAAAGACCAGCTAATTAAATTAGATCAGCTGTTATCGATTATTATCTCTGATTGTGAATCTGGTTGGAGCAAAAACCTGCAGCCACAGTGGGTCCCCAGGATCGAGTTTGGGAACCACTGCTCAAATACCATAATTTTGCAGTTCATTATGAATTCTTCTCGTCAATTGCTATTGTAATTAGGGTTAGATTATGACTGGAAAGAGCAGCATCAGAGCCATAAATAATGACTGAAATGTTAGTTTTTAGTTTGGGTAACTTGGTTCCTAGGGCGCAAAGTCTTCTGACGCTCAAGTCCAAATTTTAGTTTTTCATGCACTATTTTAACCCTAGACTCGGTATGCTGTGAGATTTCCAAATAACTGACAGCAAGCACACAGTTTCACTCATAATGGACAGTATTTCCTTTGGTTAGATCAGTCTCTTGTTTGGATCACATTTTTACTTCATATAAACTGCTCCAGGTTGTACTTGGTAACCACACAAAGATCCCCCCCGGCATGGGGTGTCTCATTCTGCAGAGAGTTGATGGCTGAACGAAGCTCCCATCCAAATATTGACCGCTGGACAGAGCAATGAACCTTTCCTGTGTCACTTTGTTTTGCTGCACCATCGAGTGCCTGTTTATTTTGGAGACATTATATATATATTAAAATGGGCGACCTGGGTTGTGCCCCAACATTTCATTTTGTGGCCTGTGTGTTCCCTCTGTAGACGACAATCTATTACTCTTCTTTCTGCTTCTTTTCTTTTAATTGTAGAGTGCAGTTACTTCGAAATAACCAGTAAAGTTCAACCCTTCTCCTATGGGCAACCTTATATCCCACATTGACGTGAAGGGTATGGAAAATCTGAAAACGAATATGGATTTTTGTGTGATAATGACAGGTTTATTGCAGGGGTACTTAGACCGGCCCCCAGAGAGCTTAAGGTCTTCCCTGTCACCCAATAACAGCCCCTAAATTAAGGAGGATTGGTAATTTGTTCATTTAATATGATAATGAGGCAATTATTCAATAAAGATTCCATGAACACAGCAGGTGCAGCAGCTCTCTTAACACTGGCTGAATAACACTGGATGATCAGTATTGTCAGTATGTGGGAAACGATAGGACAATTCTGAATGGAGGGGGGAATTCGGTGCTGATACGGTTTGTTTTTTTTTATTTTTAGGTAGGGATGGACACTTCATCTCAGTCTTTATTGCAGACATTCTTAGTTTAGATCTGCACATTAAATGTTTAAATACTCAAACCTTTCATTTTTTAGAAAGGAGATTTCATTTTCAGATTTTCAAATATTGGTTACATTTGAGCAACTGCTGCCTTAATCTGAAAGGTGTATTTCTCTTAAAGCCAATGCTTCAAAATGCCATTGGGGTGGGTGGGACTCTGAAATATAACATGGAATAAAGTATAAGGGGTTTTCATACTAAAACAAAAAAAAAAAAAATATAAGATTTGTGTAAAGAAAAAATGGTGTTGTAATTATATCTACTGAAAAGTCGTATCCGTTTATAGTCCAAATTTATTAGGGACATCTGCATGACAAGTGGTGTGTTGTCAATGTCAGTTTATTTATATAGCACATTTAAAACAACATAGGAATGCTGTGGCCAAAGTGCTTTACAATAATAGAATAAAAGAAAACATACAAACAACATAAATAGAAATAAAATATATGAGCATAAATAAAATAAATAATATGTAAGAAGTAATGTTACATGATCACAATGAGAAAACCATCAGTATTACCGAAGGTCACGGAATGCAAGTGAATAGAAATGAGTCTTTAATCTTATTTTGAACAGTTCAATTGTAGATGACTCTTATGTAATGAGGGTTAGGGTTAGGGTGTTGCTGTCATTGCTTCAGTTATGAAGACACATTGGGCTGTTTTAAACTGTCCATGTTTCATTTTTGGGGAGAGATGACTTCTTTTTATAGTTACATTATTTACTGTGAGTTTAGTGAAATAAAATTTTACAATTTTCCATTCAGGCCTCAAATTGTCAGACTGCTCACACTCCTCTTGTTCTGTGCATGTCATTTCTCCATTTACCTTTTAGATGGTTTGGACTTAGTGTATGGTTATGAACTTTATACGTTTGTCTGAACCAATTATCCTGTCAGGTACACTAGACAGGAATATTTTTTTCCTTTTCAATTGTTAAATAGCATTAGGAAGGTCTAAGAGAAGGTTTATGGATGTGGTGAGAGAGGACATGCAGGTGATGGGTGTGACAGAGTATGATGACGAGGACAGGAAGATATGGAAAGAGATGATCTGCAGTGGCAACCCCTAATGGGAGCAACGAAAAGAAGAAGCAGCAGCATGGCATGATAAAAGTTGACTCAGTGTAGGTTGCTTTTGCAAAATTACAATTCTTTTCCTACGTCTCTGTTCATCTTTAGAGCTGCAGTTACTGACCCTTCCACCATTCTGAGCACTCGTATTGTTCTCAGGGACTGGATACACACACAAACCTTAGTGTTTTGTTATATAGCAGATCTGTCTTCACTGTCAATAGACATTTTTTTATTTGCATAGTCATTTTATTTTTTTCTGAAATATTCCTCCTTAAATTGGACGGTAGTGAGACCAGCTATGTTATATGGGCTGGAGACTGACCAAAAAACAGGAGACAGAGCTGGAGGTGGCAGAGTTAAAGATGTTAATATTTGCATTGGGTGTGACAAGGATGGACAGGATTAGAAATGAGGACATTAGAGGGTCAGCTCAAGTTGGACAGTTGGGAGACTCAAGAGTCAGAGCGGCGAGATTGCGTTGCTTTGGACATGTGCAGAGGAGAGATGCTGGGTATATTGAGTGAAGGGTACTAAGGACAGAGCTGACAGGCAAGAGGAGAAGAGGAAGGCCTAAGAGGAGGTTTATGGATGTACTGAGGTGGTGGGTGTAACAGATCAAAATTCAGAGAGCAGGAAGATATGGAAGAAGATGATCCGCTGTGGCGATCCCTAACAGGACCAGCCAATAGAAGAAGAAGAAGAAGAAATTTTAAACTTTTGAATTTTCTTTCTTCTTTCAAAAATTCTTTCATATTGGTGACAATGTGTATGCCTGCAAGCTGTTGCCACAAAAAAGTTTACTTTCCCTGACACCTTAAGCATATCATTGGTTTATGGTCTAAAGCAGTGGTTCTTAAACTTTTCTTTTTTCCCTTGTGAAACAATTTTGCCTTTTCCATGTTTTCGCGATCTGTAGTCACCACATTGTGTCATCCTGGTGGACTCCTCTTCCTTGTGGAATTGCCACTGATAATTATTGTTTACCCCAAGGAGAATTGATGCCCATCGTCATCCATGTCACTTTTTGAGAATCACCACCCATCACTGCCTTGTACCCTCCTCAAAGAATTCCCTCTGATCGTCACCCATTCCCCAATTGGAGAATCGCCACCGATCATAGTGCGGTTGGGGTTCACTTAGTAAGAGGCGACCCATCCCAAAGCTTTCCGGAAACCTTTTCCCATTCATTACTATTGTGATTAATGACTCAGTGCAGCCCATGTCCAGACAGCACTGGTTTGTGACCCATAGTTTAAGAAATCTAAAGAGTTCACATTTGATTTTTATTTGTCATAGGCACATCAGAACGTAAGTTGGTCTTGATCTGTTAGATGCCAAAAAAAAACAGTAATGTGAATTAAAAAAGCAGTACTGACAGCATAAAAAAGAGCAACGTGACTCATAATGACACAAAATGGAGAAACTGAAGGAGGGAAAGTTAAGTGACTTTTGAATTAATCACCTAAAGGTGTTTATTTTAGTCATGCTTCTTAAACTGACCCTTTTGTGTTTTCTCACTTACATGATTTTCAGTATCCTAATCCATAACCTTGGTTTTCCAGGACACCTTTATTAACAAAGCACTTGTACTGGAAGTTTTTCAACAAACTGAACTAAGTTGTCAGTGATGTGGGTGTACCCTTGTGCGTCTGCCTATTCATTAGGTGGCTTTATTCACATTTTCATTCTACAGGTCAAACGTAGTTATTAGCAAAATTTCAAGCCCTTGGGTAACCCATTTTCTTTTATTAATCAGCACTTGTCACAATACATTTAGCTTATTCAAGTGCACGCTGTAGAACTTTCTAGAGGTTTAAAATTAAACGTGGCATTGTGAATTCCAGTGTCATACTTACAAGTTATACTGGGGATGGCGTGCTGGTGTAACACAGAGGTACCTAACCCAGCCTGCTGTCATTCTGAAGTTTGCATGGCCTGCCTGCCCGCCTGCCCACGTGTCTGGGGGTTTCCTCCACATAATCTGGTTTTCCGGAAGACACAGGTTAGGTCAATTGGCATCTCAACCTTATCACATTGGCCTCATATGAGTTAGTGACCATAATTGTGTCCTGTGATAGAGTGCTGAACACTTCAGCTTTGTTTCTACCTTGTGTTTAGCACTGCTTCCATTGACCCTGGCTCAGGTAAAGTTAGAAAATGGATGAACTTTGAAACATGGAGTAAGCCATGCTGTTATTTTATTGTAGCCCAATATAGGAGTTTCCTAGGAAGACTTTCTAAACCGCTGAATCCCCTGTTGGCTTGTTTTAAACCCCAAATTGAGATTGTAATGTAATTGTTACAGGACTGTTTCCTTGTGGTCCCGCTGCTTTTCCTGTGTGTAGTCTCTTGATCTGTCTCCTCCATTGCTCATCAGTTATGGACAGCGCATATTGATAGTCAGAGAATCAACTCATCGGTTTAGAACATGGGTGTCAAGCTCCAGTCCTGGAGGGCCGCTGTGGCTGCAGGTTTTCATTCTAACCATCTTCTTAATTAGCGACCAGATTTTTCTGCTAATTAACTACTTGATTCAGACCCCTTATTTGTCTCTTTTTCTTTAATTAGCAGCCAAACAATAATGAGACACGAAACAAGCCGCCGCATGAGCTGCTCACCTGTGCCCATCACACAATATCTGAAAATAAAGAAAGGTGAAGGTCTCGGTAAGGTTGAACTCTCAGGTCACCAAAGGATTTTGACGGCGGTGTTCTTAGAAAAAACAGAAAATCAACAGTTTGGGAAATGTCTGCTGTGGCAGAATGAGAGCAGCAGCTAGCCGTGGAATTAAGTAATGGGTTTAATTAACAGCAAGAATCAGCTTCTCATTAAGAGACTGGTTGGAGTGAAATTGGTTGCAGTTTGAAGCCCCAACTTAGCTGGTCATCTGTTGGCTCATTTCACATCTCATTTCTGTTTGGCTGCCATTTTAATGAATAAATCAATTCAGAGGACTGAATCCTTAAAAACAGGGCTATTAAAATGACGGGAAAAGAAATTAATTAGCAGTGAAAGGAAAAAAGGATTAGGATGAAACCCTGCAGCCACTGCAGTTTGACACCCCTGGTTTAGAACATAGGAACAGTCTGGACGAGAACTGGCCATTCAACCCAACAAGCGACAACATTTATTTCTATAGCACATTTTCATACAAATGATGTAGCTCCAAGTGCTTTAGAAGATAATGAAAGAAAAGATTATACAAATAAGATTAGGCAATACTAAGTTACAAAGAATAAAGTAAGGCCCGATGGCCAGGAGGACAGAAAAAACAAAAACAAAAAAACAAAAACTTCGGAGTGCTGGGAAAAAAAAAAAAACAAAATCTGCAGGGGTTCAGAGGCCACGAGACCGCCATGTCCCCACTGGGCATTCTACCGAACTTAAATGATGTAAGTTAGTCATCAGGTTTTCAGTGTTCACGTGGGAGAATTAGATGGTGACAGTTATGTGGACCTCTGGCCTTCAATCCATCAATGTAGAGACTGAATGGTGCTTTGATCAGGTGGTGGTGGCGCAGATTGCCACCACAGAAAACTGGAAAAAGATAGATAGATACTTTATTAATCCCAAGGGCAAATTCACAAGTAGTAAAAAGTGTCCACATAAAAAAAAAAGTGATAGGAGTGATCAGTACAATAGAGAAAAAGGTAGAAAAATAAAGTCGTACATGGAGCTGCTGGAAAAGCTGCCACTTGCGGTGGCGCCTGAGTCACAAAAAGAACAGCAGAGAAAGCCGGGGTTAGTACGGATTGCGGGACCATGATAAAAACGATAATTAAATGCATATACAGAATATCAGGGTTAGACTAAAATGAAGCTCTGAGAAAGGCGTGTTAAAATAATGGGGTCAATTTCAAGGAGTTAGACTCCATCTTTACAATATATAAAATCCTTTTACAATCCCTTCCTTTCAAAGATCCAAGAGGACACTGGGAAAATGACCTCTCAATTAATATATCAGAAAAGGAGTGGAAAGTAGCAATGCAGAGAATTCACTCAAGCTGCATATGCGCAAAGCATACAATTATACAACTCAAAATTATATATCGAGCACATCTGTCTCGACTAAAACTCTCCAAAATGTTTCCAGGGTGAGATCCAACCTGCGAATGTTGCAACCAAGCCCCAGCCTCACTAGGTCACATGTTCTGGGCCTGCTCCAAATTAACATTATTCTGGACAAAAATTTTTAATGACCTCTCAGACAGCCTTGGACTCACAATCCCTCCTAACCCATTGACAGCTGTGTTTGGGGTTCTTCCAGAGGGTCTTAAAGTGGAGAAAGACAAACAAATTGTGATGGCATTCACTACACTGTTGGCACGCAGACTTATTCTGATAAACTGGAAGAACCCAAACTCTCCTCTTTTAAGTCAGTGGGAAACTGATGTGTTATATTATTTAAAATTGGAAAAAATCAAATACTCAGAGGATCTGTGCAGACTTTTTTCAAAACATGGCAGGATCTAATCAGTAATATTTTGAAATGAGTTTATAAAGCACAGAGAATTTGTTGATTTAGGTATTTTTACAAGCCTTAAATTTTACACCGTTTGGCTTGCTCTCTCTCTCAAGGGTGGGGATCGATCTGTTCTTAGCATAATTCTTTTTTTTTGTAAAAACTTGATTGCTATGTATTGATTGTAATAAAATTAATAAAAAAAAAAAAATAATGGGGTTTTAGCAGTGTTTTAAAATGCTCCACCGTATCAGCCTGGCGACTGACTTTCTATCGGTAAACTCATATTCCAGATTTTAGGTGCATAACCGCAGAAGGCCGCCTCACCACTTCTTTTAAGGTTCACTCTTGGAATTATAAGCAGATACTCATTTGAAGATCTAAGGATGCGATTTGGAGTGTAAGGTGAGAGGCATTCTGAAATATAGGATGGAGCAGAGACGATTTAAAGCTTTGTAAACCATAAGCAGTATTTTAAAGTCAATTCTAAATGACACAGGTAACCAATGTAGAGACATCAAAACTGGAGAGAGGCGCGCAGAGTTTCTTCTCCTGATTAAGATTTTAGCAGCTGCATTCTGCACTGGTTGCAACTGATTGATGTCTTTCTTGGGTAGTCCTGAGCGGAGCGTGTTGCACTAATCAAGTAATTTTTCAGTATCTTGAAATGTTATACGAGATGTAACTATTTTGCTATATTTCTATAAGTGAAAAAATGCTGTCCTAGTAATCTGATTAATATGTGATTTTAAAATTTAGGTCAAGGTCAATTAATTCCTCCCGAATTCGGTCTTGACTTTTAAGCCTAATGGATCAAGTTTATTTCTAACTTGAAATAGTGGTAGTTGCTGATACAGTAGAGGAAGCTGCTGGTCATTAGAAAAAAGATGGAGGTGGAACAGGGACAATCAATTAAAAAGAAAAAAGGTGTTACCCTTGTCCATATTTCCATCCAGCCTGTGAACACTGGACAGCGCGAGTACAGTAGTGATGCTCAGTCCATTCCAAACATCCTTCTTGTTGTTCTGAGTTTTTCTGTTTTGGCTCTGTAGGCTTCCTTCCCTTTACTCCGCACTTTCATCAGCACACACTGTATGCACGTCAGAGTCTTTTTGTCACCAGATTTGAATGCTCTCTTCTTCTTATTGAGTAATCACTTTAGCCACTTAGTAACCTTGGGCTTTGTTGTTTGTTTCTTTTTCATATTTGAATAGCAAATTGAAAATATATAAAATGCAAGTTTCTAATTTGATGCAGTACCCCTCTCTCTCTCATGCGCTATAGTATATGTCGTCTGTTATCTACTTTTCACGAGAGAACTATTTAACAGATTTAGATTGGGTTTCTTTCTATAATTTGCTTGAACATTCCGGTCAATTTTGCGACCTCAGTCATCGCGCTAAGTATCCTAGTTCGCTTGCGGTACTGGTTTATTTGTGTGAATCCGAAAGAGGAGGATGGGGTGGGGCCCCCTTCACTCATGCGCCAGCCTTGGGGCATATCTTAGCTAGTGAACGTAACAACTACTTAATGGATTTAGATCAGGCTTTTTTCTAGAATTTGCTTGAACATTCCAGTTGATTTTGCGACTTCTCTCATTGCCGTAAGAATCATAGTTCTCTTGCAGGAGCGATATATTCCCACTAATCCGAGACAGAGGCCCCGGCCTAGAAGAGGAGGAAGCGTGACGTCAGGAGTGGGGAGCAGGGCAGGGCCCTCCTCGCTGTCCTGTTGCACTTCTACGCAGCGGGGTGGCTAGTGTGTATGTGTAGGTGTGTATAGATAGATAGATAGAGAGCGAGAGAGGGGCTGAGAACATCCATGACCCAACGAACCACCTGAATCGGGACCCGAGTGCAGCGGGTGAAACCTCAGCTCCACCTGGTTCAAAATACCAAGTTAAAACTGTGCTCTTCTATTTAGCTGTCAGCATACAGAATTTCGAGGCTATAAAACTTTTTCTTCTTGCGTTTTTACTTACTGTAATTGTTATTTTGTTTGGGGTTAGTTGATAAAAGTATTTGTCGTTCTCAGAAGAACACAGTTAAAGAAGACGTGCACATTTCTGTACTACAACTTTGATTTCACAGCTCTGGTTTCCCACTCCTGTTTCACTAAAGCTGTTTAAATAAGTTGCATGCACCTTGCTTAGTGTCCTCCACTGATGAGGTTTCTGGGTGGCCTTTCTTATGTGATATGAGCACTGCAGCCCAGAGATGATCTTTCGAGAGACTGCTGGGGGAAGCTTCACTCGCCAACCCCCGGGCCTGTGCTACGTGCTAGCCACTTTACGGTTCTGCCGCTCGCGTATGGGGACGCGGATGTACAATTTAAACAGATTGTTTTTTTCATGGGAATTGTTACATATGCATAATAGAACTAACTATTGTACATTGCAGCAAGTAATTAACCATATTAAAAAATAGCAAAACGTAATAATTTGAAAAGAAGATTGTTTCATGTTGCGTTAAGGTTAACACGCAAATACTTTTTAAACTTACACTGTTACTGTAAAACTTCAGTAAAAACAATTTTTGTATTAAATTTTCGTCAATATCGCATTGAATTTTGATTATGTGTTTGCACTTGCATCGTGATAACGCAACGTATAACTAACTGCCCGTGAGTGAATTTCATTTCTTTCTCTCTAATAAATGGATTTTTTCAAATGTTTGTCCGTGTGATTTGTTGTTTTTGCAAAAGCTATTCTAATAGGAAAATGTTAATTTTATTATAAATGGTATATCAAGATCTCCTTTGTTGTCTCATGTTATTCCCTGAAGATGAACTACATCACCTTTCCTGTCGCCTGTTAAAATTTTACATGTCAGAATTGTTTGACCAATTTTGAATAAAACTAATCTTCACTCAGAAATAAATTACGCAATTACATTATGATACGTCGTCCTTTCTACAGTAATTTGGCCGGTGGAAGATCAGACGGTGTTAACGGTTGTAGATATTCTTCGTGATATTGTAAGTTGGTGTTTTCATTTTGCACAGGATCACCACCAACTGTTTCAGCAGAGTCTGTTGATACGCATTTAACCAATTTGCTGTGTAACCGATCGACAATTTTCGTTTGATTTCATCGTTTCTCGGTGCTAGGATTGCCCATGTTCTCATTTCTTCTGTTGATAACCCTTCAACAACAACATTTATTTATATAGTACTTTGGGATGAAATTCTTCAGTAAGATTTGGACATAAGTCTTCTTTTATTGGGAGCTTAAAGTGAGGAAAACGTAAAAAATTTATAAGAACCGAGAGAGCAGGAAATGTGTCTGTCAAAAGCATTCACACCATAGAGAGGTGAGTGGGTTTGAAAATGGTCAAGAGGAGGGAAATTTCATGGCCAAAGTCTAGTCTCGCGGGACTTGATAAAATCTCTGATAAAGTCTCGTTTCAGGATTAAGTTTTATAATCGAGAGATTTTATACATAATGTTGTTCACTTTGCATATATACAGTTATTTGGTTGTGTGAGTGTTTTGTTGCTTCACTTGTTGCTTTGCTTACTTGAGTGTGGTTTGTCGTTACAGGTGGGTGCACACGGTACAAAATGGAAAAGACAGACTAACCCTAAAGAGAAACATTTGACTGGGTGAGAGCCATGGCCTTCCTGGACAACCCGGCAATCATCTTGGCCCACATCAGACAGTCTCATGTCACCAGCGATGACACTGGCATGTGCGAGATGGTTCTCATTGACCATGATGTTGACCAGGAGAAGTGTCAGGCTTCAAGTGGGATGGGTGGTGGAGTGTCCAATGCCCATGCCCCTACTGGTGATGGAGAAATGCAAGGATTTGACCTCTCACAGTCTGTTGACATTACCTCAAGCTGGGATTTTGGGATCCGAAGACGCTCCAACACTGGTAAATTATCTGAAACAGTAGAACGGGGTGCTTTCTGTTTCTCTGCTTCTCTAGGTTCCTCACAGCTTGGCATGGGTAGGGTGGTTCTGTTGTGGTGAGTCACCGTGTGGGCTTTCGAAGCATAAGTAATAAATGTTTAGGTCCACTTCGGGCTGTCGATTTATTTAGTTCTGCAGTTTTATATTTAGTTACTTTCTTCTCTGCTCTACTAGGACTTGACATTTCCTGGCAGTTCTTTGCTTGAGTGGCTCCTTCCTTTGTGAACAACAAATGAAAGTTCACTTGTGAACTGTTGTAAGATTAGAAGTCTAAAGCTTCAGAAGAATACAAGAAAATGCATTAAGCAGGTGGCTGAAGTTGAAATTGCAGACTCCTTTCTTTGCAGACCATAGTATTCTTTCATATCACACCTTCCAGAAAATACGGTACAGTACACACAGATGATTTTTTTTTTTTAACATTCTGATTGTGCGAGGTCCTGTTCTGTGGGGGTGTTGACAACACTTCAGTTACTGGATCAAAGGTATGAATTTTAAAATCCCTTCACAAGAGTGTTATATAACCATGCAAATCAGAGGTGCATGACTTGAGTCACATGACCGGGGTCTTAATTTTAGTGATGTGTGACTTGTTGAACAATATTTAGAACAGGGGTCCCCAACTCCAAACCTAGAGGGCCCCAGTGGCTGCAGGTTTTCATTCAAACCCTTGTCTTAATTGGCAACCTGTTTTTGCTGCTGATTAACTTCTTTTGAATTCATTTTAATTGACTTGTTTTTTTTTTTTTAAGATTTGTTCCCCTGAATTTCTTCATCATTCCTCTCGGTTGCTTCATTTCTTTTCTTAAATGGCACCAAATAGAAATGAAATATGAAGTGAGTAAGTTAACAGAAGACCAACTAAGTCAGGGCCTCAAATTCCAACTAATTTCACTCCAACCAGTTGCTTAATTAGGCTCTGATTCTTGTTGTTAATTTAACCCGTTCTTTAATTCCACGGCTTGTTGCCGTTGTCATTGTGCAATAGCAAATATTTCCAAAATTGTCGATTTTCTCTTTTCTAAGAGCACCGTTAAAATATTTAATGGACCTGAGCAGATCAAAATTCTTAAGACTTTCATCTTTCCTTATTTTCACATATTTTATGATGAACAGACAGTTTGCTGGTCAGTTTTCTCATTATTGTTTGGCTGCTAATTAAGGAAAAAGAAACAATTAAGAGGTCTGAGTCTTCAAGAGCAAGCCAGTTAAAATGAATTCAAATGAAGTTAATTAGCAGCAAAAACAGCAGGTCACTAATTAAGAAAAGGGTTAGAATGAAAACCTGCAGGCACTGGGGCCCTCCAGGACCAGAGTTGGGGACCCCTTATTTAGAAGAAAAACTTGACTTAGATCTGCTTATTGATGACTTGCAACAAGTTTTGGATTTAAGACAAATGATTTAAAAAGTCCACTGTTATTACTTTTTCAAATTGCATTCATTTAATTTACATCCTGTTAATATACTTTTTGGATTCCATACTTGCACAAACCATCGGGTGTCTTCGGCGGAATGGAGGAGTCAGCACCGAGGATTATCGATTTTCGCTCTTCTCAGCTTCTCTGAAAGTTGCAGTGCTCGATTGTTGTGGAAGCACTACTCTGCTATTACGGGCTTCAACTAAACTCCCGTGGCAGTGAAAATACTAGCAGTGCCTGCATCCAGTTACCTTGTTCAGCGGGTGTTTAGTCGTGGAAGGTTGAAGTTTCGGCCACGTTATTCACAAATAAGTGATATTTTCCTGTCGGACTTCATTTTCTGCATTTTAAATGATGGGGGACTGTTCAAATATTTTATTATCTTGTAAATGTGAAAAATGTTGAGGTTATTTTTAAAAGAGAGTAGATTATTTAGTTTTATTTCAAGTGGCCTAGCCTTTTAAAATGTATTTTCTTTAAATAAAGAGTATTTTAGTTGCAGTGCAGTTATGACAAATCTCTGGTAAATCGATAGTACAAATACTAATTTCATTAAAGTAAGACAGTTATTTGTATATCAGTCGCTGTTACTAATTAAGGATTGTTTTCTCTGAGAAAGTCCATTCTCTGCCTATGTTAAGGCGCTTTTCCACTGCATAGTACGGCACGACACGGTTCAGTTCAGCTCACTTTTGGGGGGTTTTCCACTGGGAACAGTACCTGGTACCTGGTCCTTTTTTTAGTACCACTTCAGGCGAGGTTCCAAGCGCGCCGAACCGTTACCAAAACGTGACGTGTAAACTCTGCTGGTCACTGATTGGCCGGAGAAAATCGTCATTACTGCGTCACTGAACTTGCGACACGAGACACAACAGACCCGCTAGATTTTTAGCACAGCCAGCGAATGTTCGGACGCACCATTTTGTTTTAACCAAAAATGGCTGTTTTGTGGTCAATTGAGGGAGTACAGACGTTCCTCTCGTTGGTAGCCGAGGAGCGGATCCAGCGAGAGCTGGATGGGGCGACACGGAATGAAAAAGTTTTTCAGGAGGTCGCTAAGCTCTTGGGCGCACACGGCTACCATCGGACTTACAAACAGTGTAGGGACAAGTTAAAAAAAATGAAGAGCGAGCAGTAGAGGCGGCGCAACTATAACGACACGTGAATAATCCCGCCCACTCTAAAGCGGTAATAAACTGCAGTCGACACGCAAACCGAGCCGAACTGAGCCGACCAAGGTGAGCTGTACTGAACCGTGCTGTGCCGTACTATGCAGTGGAAAAGCGCCATTAGTATACATCAGACGTCTTCTCAAATATAAATTGCTTTAATAAAACCAGTGCCTCGCCCTGACTTGCTTGATTGTAATCCTTATAACTTAGAGTTACTTCCTTGAGACTTACATCTGTCGCTCAAACGGTTACAGAACCGCTCCTTTCACAGTAGGACTCCAGCCCAGTTTCATACTAGATTTGTGCCTAAGGTTTATCGAGCTTGATAAGGAAAAGGGTTTTGCCACCTGCAGAAAACTTCTCCAGGCCTTACCCACTCTATGTGTGTCACATCCTTATATGAAGACCCTAGCTGTGAAAACTGGAGCATCCAAATCAGTAAGCCGTTAGCTTATCCAGGTGTGGCGAAGATTAAAGGATCGAGGTAGGAGAGTTGATTTCGGCGGTCTGGCAGTGACTTCCTGATGGAGGCCAAGACGGAGGTTAACTGATGGAGCTCGTGACTGTTGGGTCTCCGCGGCTGCGAGTAATGGTGAGCCGGGGAGAGAGTGATGGAGGTGGGCCAGAGAATAACAAGAGTGAGGCTACATTTTTAACCTCAGATTTTAAAGGATTTATTAATTGTTGATGGTTTTAACCCCACTGGATACTTGATTTTAAGGATTTATTTATTGAACTTTGACACTGCCCTTTGCACTTTTTGATTTGATGATTTGTTTTAAATAAAAGCACTTTATGGAGTATATCCCCTGGCCTTGAGAGATTTGTCCCTATTTGTCAGCTCATCTCGGTGACATTATCGACGGTGTTGGGTTCAGGGTTCCCAAACAGACGAGGAGAGCATGGAAGAGAACCTGCATCGTCACACAATCTTCAGGCAAGATGTAGTAATCTTTTTAGTTAGCCAATAAGAGGTGTCCTTTTGCTTGGCTTTTCTCTCCTTTCATAGGGAAGCATCGATACTATTCTCATGCAAATATTGGTCATTTTGTATTAATAGATATTTTTCAGTTGCCAATTACTTTCAAAGACGTTAAAGAAAATAACAGTCACAGACTGACACCACCGTCACTTGAACTGCTGTCTGCTGTGTATAAAAGCCTTTGAGCCACCACAAGCCTCTTTGTGCTCAGTTTTTAACTGCATTGTAAAGTGCTGTTAAAGAGCACATATTTAATGGAGTCTACTAACGCATGGAAGTGCATTCTGTCATTGCTATTATTTTGGAACATAACTCATTGTTACAAAACTATGTAGTAACCTAAAATGTAATAACTGATTCTTGGGTGAAGTAAATAAAAAAGGTGAAATTCTCCAGCTTTCATACCGGTTAACTTAGTCACTGAATGCATCTGAATGTTATGCTATGCTGACATGTTTTACTTCTTTTTTGGAGGAATATATTAAAGTTGAACAGATAACTAAATAATAAAAAAAAAAAAGCTTAATTTTTTTTGAAAAATGGTATCTTCTTGTATTCTTAGGGAGCATGTTTCCTCTCAAAGGAAGGAGCCAGGCGAGTTCTATTCTGGCTCTTCTAACATAGCCAGCAGAGGTTTGCTGTTGCAAAGGCAC
The DNA here is from genome assembly GCF_016835505.1 of Polypterus senegalus. Taxonomy (NCBI): domain Eukaryota; kingdom Metazoa; phylum Chordata; class Cladistia; order Polypteriformes; family Polypteridae; genus Polypterus; species Polypterus senegalus. Next base: position 180,197,476 of record NC_053162.1, on the reverse strand, counting down.
ATGCAGCATTTTTGGTTGTCTGCCATCTAAGACCCTAGAGGGGGATGCGATTTCCAGTTCATTGTGTGAGCCTCTTCATGAGCTTGTGCTTTGCGGCTGTGCCTGTACCAGATAAGCCACTGGAGACCTTGTTCTGTGTTTAATAGTCTGTTGTTGGAAATCGGTCGTTCTGATATGTGGAAGCAGTATGGGCACATTGCTAATTGGGAAGCGGCGGACCAGTCGGTGTGGGTGCAGGTGGGCAGCTGGTTTTGGGGGTATTTTGGATATTTCTAGTAGCGAGTCTCCTCTTCACCTTAAGTCCTTTAATCTCCTTTTTCACAAGCCACTTGGTTTTCCCGCTTTTCTTGGCCTTCTTTTGCTACCAAGCATTTATATATATTTTTTATACATAAGCATTGTTTGTTTTTTGAAAACTTGTTTTGTGAAATGCAAAAAGTGATTGTCTCTCCAGGATATCAAGACAGAGATGAAAGATCAGGGAATTTCCTCAAACATGAGGGGCAGGTGAGAGGTACGCTCTTGTACATGGATATTACATTTTTTCCTATTTCTGCATGACAATCAGTGGCTAATCTTCTTTGTCTGGCTGGCAAATTACCTGTTTATTAAAGGATGATTGTACTTAAAGATCCTTGTTCCTTTAGCAAATCTATGCTGATTAGAAAATAAGAAGCGGGTTTCAATATGTCGTCCCTCTGTTGTAATCTTTCATTCAAGCAACAGTAATTGAGGGCAGAGATTTGGCTGTGCTGACCTCGACGCTGATAGCTGCCTTTTCTTGTGCTTTAGTATGTGTGGCATGTGTGCTGTGAAGAAGTGTTTGCATCAACGCCATCCGCGCTGTTGTACGCAGCCTTTTTTGCAATCCAAATTCTGCCGTGATCTGCTTGCTCTCAAATGTAGAGATTTTTTATGTGAATTCTAATCCGTCTTAAAAGATTGTCTGATTCCTGCTTTTGATGTTCTGTGAGGACAACTCTTTGGGCAGCCCAGGTTGAAGCTGCTTCAGGATCTATTAAAGACTTCCAGCTTCCTTGCACTTTGTTAGATTCTCTTGTGCTCTACAAGGTTGGATCTTAATTGTAGATGATTGAGGTCTTGTTGCCGTTAATCAAAGTGAAACTACACATTTAGATAGATAGGTAGATAGACAGACAGATACTTTATTCATCCCCTCTGGGAAATTCAGGCATCCAGTATCCCAAACACATCAGTAAAAATTATTATAAAAGCAAGGAGAACAAACATTAATAAACCGTGCAAATGGGTCAGTTGTTACAGTGTGGGAGAGTAGAGTGGTGACCAGGTCATGAATCACTTGTATTGACAACAACGTGTTAAAATCTCACAGCAGTAAGAACAAATGATCTTCTAAAGTGTTCTGTTCTACAGCGCAGTGAGAGAAGACCACTGCTACGTTTACTTCTCCCACCCACGAAAATGTTATGGAGAGGGTGACTGCTATTGTCGAGGCCTGTGCCTTCTTCCCCATACACCTTTCCACCACCATAACTCCCAATGAGTCCACAGTCCTGCCCAGCGCCGAGCCAGCCTTCTTCACCAGCTTGTCCAGCCTCTTAATGTTCTTATCGGTCAGGCTGCCTCCCCAAGAAACGGCCTCAAAAAAGTGAACACTGGCAACAAGTGTCTGATAGAACAAAGACAGCAATTTCACTACATATATTAAACTAGCTGTCCCCGTGGCTCCGTCAGCGTAGTAGAAACAGGACAAATTTTAAAAATCAATAAAAAAAAAAATGTAATTTTTATTGAGAAGAATTTATATTGATAGCTTTCATATCCGAGGGCCTCTGGATATACAGTAGTTTTGGTTTTGCTATTAGGGATGAGAATGTAGCTGTGATCTCTTTGCCAAAAATGTAAAAAGTTGGCAAAGTATCTTTGGCCAATCAGAAGGTAGGTACGCTGTGACGTCAAACGTTGCCACTGCATCTGATCGTGTTCACTTCTGACGAGAGAGCGTCCTACGCGTGGGGAGAAGATATCGATAGATAGATAGATACTTTATTAATCCCGCTGCCAATGAGCAGCTACCCTCTAAAACACATGTAGCTCTGATTTCTCTCTCTCAAAAATGTCAAACATTACTTCTTAACAATCTCCTGATGATGATGTCTGCTGAACAAACTGGTATCGCTAGCTCAGTGGAGACAAGCGACTCGAATGGAAGCTGGTGCGTGAGTGAGGAGGGCCTCACGCGAAATCTCCCCCTCGGCCTGCAACCTCGGATTTCTGGGAATAAATTGCCGCCGCAATCGAACTCTAATACTTAGCATGATAGAGAGAAGTCGCAAAATCAAATGGAATGTTCAAGCAAATTATATAAAAAAAGCAATCTAAATCCATTAAGTACAGTGGTGTGAAAAACTATTTGCCCCCTTCCTGATTTCTTATTCTTTTGCATGTTTGTCACACAAAATGTTTCTGATCATCAAACACATTTAACCATTAGTCAAATATAACACAAGTAAACACAAAATGCAGTTTTTAAATGATGTTTTTTATTATTTAGGGAGAAAAAATCCAAACCTACATGGCCCTGTGTGAAAAAATAATTGCCCCCCTTGTTCAAAAATCACCTAACTGTGGTGTATCACACCTGAGTTCAATTTCCGTAGCCACCCCCAGGCCTGATTACTGCCACACCTGTTTCAATCAAGAAATCACTTCAATAGGAGCTGCCTGACACAGAGAAGTAGACCAAAAGCACCTCAAAAGCTAGACATCATGCCAAGATCCAAAGAAATTCAGGAACAAATGAGAACAGAAGTAATTGAGATCTATCAGTCTGGTAAAGGTTATAAAGCCATTTCTAAAGCTTTGGGACTCCAGTGAACCACAGTGAGAGCCATTATCCACAAATGGCAAAAACATGGAACAGTGGTGAACCTTCCCAGGAGTGGCCGGCCGACCAAAATTATCCCAAGAGCGCAGAGAGACGACTCATCCGAGAGGTCACAAAAGACCCCAGGACAACGTCTAAAGAACTGCAGGCCTCACTTGCCTCAATTAAGGTCAGTGTTCACGACTCCACAACAAGAAAGAGACTGGGCAAAAACGGCCTGCATGGCAGATTTCCAAGACGAAACCACTGTTAAGCAAAAGAACATTAGGGCTCGTCTCAATTTTGCTAAGAAACATCTCAATGATTGCCAATACTTTTGGGAAAATACCTTGTGGACTGATGAGACAAAAGTTGAACTTTTGGAAGGCAAATGTCCCGTTACATCTGGCGTAAAAGGAACACAGCATTTCAGAAAAAGAACATCATACCAACAGTAAAATATGGTGGTGGTAGTGTGATGGTCTGGGGTTGTTTTGCTGCTTCAGGACCTGGAAGGCTTGCTGTGATAGATGGAACCATGAATTCTACTGTCTACCAAAAATCCTGAAGGAGAATGTCCGCCATCTGTTCGTCAACTCAAGCTGAAGCGATCTTGGGTGCTGCAGCAGGACAATGACCCAAAACACACCAGCAAATCCACCTCTGAATGGCTGAAGAAAAACAAAATGAAGACTTTGGAGTGGCCTAGTCAAAGTCCTGATCTGAATCCAATTGAGATGCTATGGCATGACCTTAAAAAGGCGCTTCATGCTAGAAAACCCTCAAATAAAGCTGAATTACAACAATTCTGCAAAGATGAGTGGGCCAAAATTCCTCCAGAGCGCTGAAAAGATTCATTGCAAGTTATCGCAAACGCTTGATTGTAGTTATTGCTGCTAAGGGTGGCCCAACCAGTTATTAGGTTCAGGGGCAATTACTTTTTCACACAGGGCCATGTAGGTTTGGATTTTTTTCTCCCTAAATAATAAAACCATCATTTAAAAACTGCATTTTGTGTTTACTTGTGTTATATTTGACTAATGGTTAAATGTGTTTGATGATCAGAAACATTTTGTGTGACAAACATGCAAAAGAATAAGAAATCAGGAAGGGGGCAAATAGTTTTTCACACCACTGTAGTTCCCTCATTCGCTAGCTAAGAGGATGTAAGATACGCCCCAAGGCTGGCGCGTGAGTGAGGAGGGCCCCGCCCCCTTCACCTCAGCCTGCAGCGTGTCTCTCGGATTCACGCAAAAAAATCGGTGCCGCAAGGCAAACTACTTTATAACACTTAGCACGATGGCAGAGGTCGCAAAATCAACTGGAATGTTCAAGCAAATTATATATATAAAAAAAAAAAAAAATATCTAAATCCATTAAGCAGTTCTCTCGTGAAAAGCGGACAGACAGACAAACGTTGGATTTTATATACAGTGTATATAGAGAAGAGATGATCTAAGTCTTCTGAGTAAAAAGAGCCTGTTCTGATCCTTCCTGTCAAGGACATCGGTGTTCACACTCCAGTGCAGTCTGCCATCAAGGTGGGCGCCTAAATATAATTTATAAGTCTGAACCACCCCAATGTCTATTTTGTCCCCAGTTATCCATCCATCCCTTTTTCTGAACTTGCTTTATTGCTGTTAGGATCACAGGGACTACACTGAATTAGAACCAACCCACAAAAAATGCCATCTTTCCATATATGCTTGCACTCCTGGCTGTGATTGGCTGTGACATGTCTAAATATATTCTGTTGTCACCAGTTACATAAGAATACAGGAAATGTGACAAATGAGAGGAAGCCGTTGAGTCTGTGTCGCTTGTTTGATTAGCTGTCCCAGTATCTCATCCAGATGCTTCTTAAAGGTCGATAAGGTTTCTGCTTCAACTCCATGACTCAGTAGTTTGTTTCAGATTCCTGCAGCTCTGTGTGTAAAGAAGTGCCTCCTGGCTTCAATCTTAAATGCACTTTTGCTTAATTTCCACTGATGATTCGCCTTTATCTGATTCACCGTTTGGTTATTAAAATTCAACAGCATCTATTTTACCGATACCTTAGAGAATTTTGAAGACCTGGATTAGCTTCTTATTAAGTCTCCTCTACTTGAGACTAAATGAGTTGAACTTTCTTAAGTCTGTCACAGTTGGACATGTTCTTAAGTCCCATGGTACACTTACTTGGTTGCTCTCTTCTGCACAGCCTTAAGTGCTGCTCTTTTTCTTTTCTTTTTTTTTTTTGTTTTGTTAGTATGGCGACTGGATCTGCACACAGGACTCCAGATTCATTTTCACTGTTATATTTATGTAGTGTAGTGGTGACGTCACTAGGGAAGAGCACCGCCATGTTATTAAAATGCGAGCTGTGTAGCTGTGTTTGTCCAGGGTTTGCAAAATTCTGCCGCTTCACCTTGTGCCATAGAAAGATTCAGTCAAGTATCTTCATTTTATAAGTTTTAGTAAAGTTTAAGGCAAAACAATTCACACAAAAAATGAAGGGAGAAACTGGTAACACACAAAAAAGGAAGCGTTGTGTAAGATGTCGCTGCTTAAGGCCAGGTTTATACTTCACGCAATGCGATGCATGCTCTAGTAGACGCAAGCGTTTTACTATTTATACTTACACAGTGGACAAAATTGTTGGTACCCTTCAGTCAATGAAAGAAAAACTCACAATGGTCACAGAAATAACTTTAATCTGACAAAAGTAATAACAAAATAAAAATTCTATGAAATTTAACCAATGAAAGTCAGACATTGATTTTCAACTATGCTTCAACAGAATTATTTAAAAAAATAAACTCATGAAACAAAAATGATGGTACCCCTAGAAAAGACTGAAAATAATGTGACCAAAGGGACATGTTAATCCAAGGTGTGTCCACTAATTAGCATCACAGGTGTCTACAATCTTGTCATCAGTCAATGGACCTATATATAGGGCTCCAGGTAGTCACTGTGTTGTTTGGTGACATGGTGTGTACCACACTCAACATGGACCAGAGAAAGCGAAGGAAAGAGTTGTCTCAGGAGATTAGAAAAAAAATTATAGACAAGCATGTCAAAGGTAAAGGCTATAAGACCATCTCGAAGCAGCTTGATGTTCCTGTGACTACAGTTGCACATATTATTCAGAAATTTAAGATCCATGGGACTGTAGCCAACCTCCCTGGACGTGGCCGCAGGAGGAAAATTGATGACAAATCAAAGAGACGGATAATACGAATGGTAACAAAAGAGCCCAGAAAAACTTCTAAAGAGATCCAAGGTGAACTTCAAGCTCAAGGAACATCAGTGTCAGATCGCACCATCCGTCGTTGTTTGAGCCAAAGTGGACTTCATGGGAGACGACCAAGGAGGACACCATTGTTGAAAACAAATCATAAAATCATAAGACTGGAATTTGCCAAACTACATGTGGACAAGCCGCAAAGATTCTGGGAGAATGTCCTATGGACAGATGAGACAAAAATTTAAAAATTGCTCTATGTTCACAGACGGAAAAATGAAGCATATCAAGAAAAGAACACTGTCCCTTCTGTGAAACATGGAGGAGGCTCTGTTATGTTCTGGGGCTGCTTTGCTGCATCTGGCACAGGGTGTCTTGAATCTGTGCAGGGTACAATGAAATCTCAAGACTATCAAGGGATTCTAGAGAGAAATGTGCTGGCCAGTGTCAGAAAGCTTGGTCTCAGTCGCAGGTCATGGGTCTTGCAACAGGACAATGACCCAAAACACACAGCTAAAAACACCCAAGAATGGCTAAGAGGAAAACATTGGACTATTCTAAAGTGGCCTTCTATGAGCCCTGAACTCAGTCCTATTGAGCATCTTTGGAAAGAGCTGAAACATGCCGTCTGGAAAAGGCAACCTTCAAACCTGAGACAACTGGAGCAGTTTGCTCATGAGGAGTGGGCCAAAATACCTGCTGAGAAGTGCAGACGTCTCATTGACAGTTACAGGAATCGTTTGATTGCAGTGACAGCCTCAAAAGGTTGTGCAACAAAATATTAAGTTAGGGGTACCATCATTTTTGTCCAGGCCTGTTTCATGAGTTTATTTTTTTAAATAATTCTGTTGAAGCATGGTTGAAAATCAATGTCTGACTTTCATTGGTTAAATTTCATAGAATTTTTATTTATTATTATTTTTCTCAGATTAAAGTTATTTCTGTGACCATTTTGAGTTTTTCTTTCATGACTGAAGGGTACCAACAATTTTGTCCACGTGTGTATGCGCGTACTTTACAAAAATCTGGAGGAATCCACCAGGTGGCAGTGCAAGATATCATCACGGTGAGAACAGGTTCGTCTTCTCTGTGTTGTGATTTGCCTGGAACACCCGTTAAATTCCGATGACACCTTACCGCAATATCTCTGGAAAGGATGTTTAATGATTAAATCCATCAATCCAGGGATGTGCCCATTCCAGCAGGCTTTGGGCATGAGGCTGAAACAATCTCTGGACGGGGCATCAGCTCATCGCAAGGTGAATACAAGCACTCCTACACAGTGGTGTCATTTTAGTGCCACCAAATCTGCATATCTTTGTAAGGAAACCGGAACCCACTGAGGAAACCCAGCAGGAAAACATGCAAACTCCAGGCAGAGAATACCAGCGACGTGACTCCCTGCGAGACAGCAACGCTACCGCTCCGCCACCGTGTCACCCCCATGTCTGTAATTATTAACAGTATTCATTATTTAAATGAAATTAACGATTTATCTGTAATACGTAACATACATACTTTAATGCATTTGATCATGAAAGTGATATCAAGTATAAATCTTAGGATTCTAAATGTGCAGAGAGTTGGAATATTATACATTTAATGAGTTCTGTGTGGCGATCTATTGCTGTTTGCCACTGCTGTCCGGTCAGGAGGAAGCCCCACAGAAAAAAGACGGCACAGAAGATGGTATGTGAGACTTGTAGAATGTATCGTGTCATTACGATCGGGAATATGTAACGCTTGAATATAAAAGCACCACGAATGCATCTGTATGTCGGCATTTTGCTTCACGACATCGAACCATTCATCAAACATCGAAGCACGCACATCGATCTCGTAGGATCTGCAAAGCGGCTTTCTGTCACATGTCGATAGTAAACAGAGACTCTGACGTCATGTTCCAACGTTTAGCAGACTGCATCCCCGAGTTTTTGCCGGTACTGCAACTCGCACACGCGTCATGTTCATTTCTGAGGACCTGCTCAGAGGATGCGTCAAATAAACGCATGGAAGCCATGATGCGGGCGTGTATGCATTCTGAGTGTGAAGTATAAACAAGCCAGAAGGCTTACTCATCCTGTTGCATTTCTTTGTTTCCATTTGCTTGTACTTCCGTACCTGACATACGTCAGGACATATGGTCTGAGAACTGTATCTTAACATTATTATCATAACTGTTCCATTTGTCTACCTAACTGACAGACTGACTGAAACTCTACTATTTCATTACAAAAATAGCTGAGCAATAAAGGATTTTCCATTGCAAGTTTGCTTTAGGAGATAAAACAGAATCTTCCATTATGTAGCTGTGAGAAATTTACATTTTATTCAAATGAAGCAGTCACTTATGTGAATTTACCATTAACATTAACTTTTTATTGTTTAATGGCTCTTACAGCGAGAGTGCATATGATTGATTGGTTTAAAAAAAAAAAAAAAAATGTTTCCTTCATGGCCAAATTTTAGCAGCTACTTGATGGTGCCGGTTTGTAGGTGATTTACCATGATGTCCCTTCAGCAGCATAAATAGCCATCTCAGTGTCTCTCCTTGTGTTGACCCAGTGACGTCTGCCTGCTCCTTTCCAAAGATGATAATAAGTTTAGGCCTCCGAGTCCCTTAATGCTGTAGAGCAAGGTTTCTTAAACTATGAGTTGTGAGTTAGGCCTTGTTCACACGGGCATTAAAATCAAGCGTTTTTGCGTTCGTAGCGTCCGGTGAGCGCGGATCAAGCGCCGAGTGTTTTCTACGTAGGAGTCAATGAGAGTGTTCACACGGGCTTTGGTGACGTCGCGTTTGTCCGGCTGCGCGTTTACGGCATCAAAAAGCGTTGCATGCAGCTTTTCTTGGCGTTCAAAACCCAACGAACGCAAGGAAACCGCTTCTAGTTCGTTTTCTGTGCGTTTATTTTACGCTTCGGAGGACCGGATATATATAAGTTTACATGTTGTATATGAAAAAATATTCATATTTTTATGTTTTCATGTACAACATATATATTTTCATATTGCTTATTTTATTTTATTGTCTCACGTAATTTGTAAACCATGAACCTATTAATTTATGTTCTAATATAATATTTGATAACGATTATGTAGGTGGGGCTGAGGGGCATTTCAGTGCATAACACCGATGTAAGCGCACACTCGACTACTGTTTCCTTACCTCAAAGTGACAAGTAGTCTCTCTTCGGGGCTAACGCCAAGTCGCATATTGGTTGATCGGCGTGCAATGTGGCATTGCACCAGCTGCAGCAGACAATCAAAAGTGGAAACCGACATCCGACAGTAATTAAAAAACTTGCGCGGAAATTTTCGCATTTCTTCATAAAGCACAAAAACTTCGTTTAACCCAGTGTTTCTCAAATAGTGGGTCTCGCCCCCGTGGCTCCGTCAAGGAGGTCACGTTTGACCTCGGGGAACATGCTTTTTATTTTTCTTTTAAATTTTTTGAATTTAGAATGCACTTTAAATCTTTTCTGTTACATTTAATAAAGCTATTCTTTGTTGTAAATTGGTCCATATTTCTTTCTTTTTTATTCTCTTATACGTTAATAAGGATACAGTGTTATGCAGAGGTGTACTTATAACAATTTTATAGACAAATGATACTATTTATAGTCGTGCGGGGGGCGCGAGATGTTTTCTTCTTCCTAGGGGGGCATGACAGAAAATAATTGAGAAGCACTGCTTTAACCCGACGCTGTGCAGTCAGAGGATGAACCCAGTAGCGGCGATTTTTCTCTCCCTACGTCGCCGTATTACGAGTATTTTTAAAACAAGAAGATTAATATCTAACATAGCAAAATGGTCCATATTGAAAGGAGGCACCTCAAATAAAATGACAAGGGCATTCATATCCAATTCCCGACACTGCCTCCACAGGTTAACACACAAACTACAATTTGGGCTGCAGGCTGGCGTTAGACAGAGACAAACGAACGCCGGTGTAGCAGTCAATCGATCGCCACCACAAAATGCAACATAAACGTCTAGGACGTTCAGAGCAAGTTCGTTTATCCAAAAACCTAACGCCCGTGTGAACAAGGCCTTAATGTTGTATTTAATGGTCATGGGTCGCTGCGGGTTGATTAAGCAATTTAAATTGTTTCGAATGACCGTCCTCAATAACCCCCATCCTGCTCAGACGATCGTCCATGATTCTGCAAAGGCGAGAACCACTCTGACGATCATCCATGATTCTCCCAAGGGGGAACTCTGTTTTGATAATTGTCCATGACTGTCCAAGGGGGAAAACCACACTCTGACGATTGACCGGATATTCAGTAAGGAATAAGTCTAGGGAAGGCATGATAGGATTGCCAAAAAAAAAAAGTTTTAAAAAAAACCCTATTGTAGAGCCTCAACTATTTGGCTCATGATTTGGAAGTTGCCTTGGGTAAATTAAAAAAAAAATTGTATTGTAATTATTGCTGAAAGGATTTTTCCAATAAAATCACATGATCTTTCTGTATTCCTTTAAGAGTTGTATGTACGTGCAGCGATTGGCTTGATAAATCCTGTAGTTTAGGATTTACACATCATGTAATATTAATTTGTTTGCTTCTTCATAATTCTTCTTAGACATAGAGGCTGCCTGTAGTCACAGTGGAGAGCATTGCTACTTCACAGCTTTTATCCCAGATTTAGCTCCTGGTTGGATTGCCCTGGTGTACTGTTTGCGTGTTCTCCTTGTGTTTTCCTGATTTTTTTCCTGCTGGAGACTGTAAACTTGATTGAGGTTCCTAACATGGCCTGAGTTTGTGCTGGAGTCCTATTTAGGGCTTGTGTCGCTTGCTGGTAGTGTAGACTTCATGTCTTTGTGTAGGCTGAGATAATTTACGAGTCTAAATTTGTGTCCAGTATGAGGGACTGTGTATTTTAAGGAGGCTTCTGTCCAGTTCACGGCTGTTTCCTACTTTCCATCCAGTGCAGTGTAGGCTACGAGCGCCTTTAACACTGCAGGTCTGGGATTGCACAGAATGTGTCTGTGTATGAATGTACTGCTGCCAGCTGCATGTGTGACCCTGGTACAGGCCACTTTCTCTGCATGTGTGATTCGGCTGTAGCTTTGGAGTCGAGTTGTTAATGAGCCTGAAATTCCCTGGCTTGTGTCCCAGTTCAGATGCTCGCTATCCAGTGTAAACTTGAGCGAGGCTACTTGACTGCCTCTGGCTCTTATCTGTGGATGAGACCTGGAAGGCAAAGAGCTGCCTGAGTAACACTTGGATGGTTCATCAGGTAAGTGTCAGTCTATGCAGCAGAAATGAAAGGCTATGTTTCAAAAAAAAAAAAAAGTAAAAATAATTGGGGAAAATGACTTTTACAGCCTTGGCAATGAAGATTGTTTAAAGTGCTTTCGATATTATACCTGGGGGTATGTTATAAATTCTGATAAATAAAAGCCTCAGCTGTGTTGTCCAGCACACAGAAATAAGTAACCTGTTTTCTAGCAAAGCGGGGTTAAAAAAAAAAAAAAAGAGGAAGGTGAATATGAAAATTTGGTTAGAATGTGGGGCGGCACGGTGGCGCAGTGGTAGCGCTGCTGCTTAGCAGTTAGGAGACCCGGGTTCGCTTCCCAGGTCCTTCCTGCATGGAGTTTGCATGTTCTCCCCGTGTCTGCGTGGGTTTCCTCCCACAGTCCAAAGACATGCCCGTTAGGTAGATTGGCAATTCTAAATTGGCCCTTGTGTTTGATTGTTGTGTTTGTGTGTGTCCTGCGGTGGGTTGGTGCCCTGCCCAGGATTGGTTCCTGCCTTGTGCCCTGTGTTGGCAGGGATTGGCTCCAGCAGACCCCCGTGACCCTGTGTTCGGATTCAGCGGGTTGGAAGATGGATGGATGGATGTGTTAGAATGTGAATCTTACAGTCAAGTTTACAGTATCTCACAAAGTGAGTACACCCCTCACATTTTTGTAAATATTTTATTATATCTTTTCATGGGACAACACTGAAGGTAAGACACTTTGATACAATGTAAAGTAGTCCGTGTACGGCTTGTATCACAGTGTAAATTTGCTGTCCCCTCAAAGTAACTCAACACGCAGCTATTAATGTCTAAACCGCTGGCAACAAAAGTGAGTCCACCCCTTAGTGAAAAATGTCCAAATTGTGCCCAAAGTGTCAAAATTCTGTGTGGCCACCATTATTTTCCAGCTCTGCCTTAACTCTCTTGGGCATGGAGTTCACTAGAGCTTCACAGGTTGCCACTGGAATCCTCTTCCACTCCTCCATGACGACATCACAAATCTGCTGGATGTTAGAGACCTTGCGCTCCTCCACCTTCTGTTTCAGGATGCCCCACAGATGCTCAATAGGATTTAGGTCTGGAGACATGCTTGGCCAGTCCAGCACCTTTCAGTTTCTTTAGCAAGGCAGTGGTCGTCTTGGAGGTGTGTTTGGGGTCGTTATCATGGTGGAATGCTGCCCTGAGGCCCAGTTTCCGAAGGGAGGGGATCATGCTCTGCTTCAGTATGTCACAGTACAGGTCCCCTTACAGCTCATTCGAAAAAGTACCGGACATCTCCTGCAAAAAAAAAAATGAAATTAAAAGCAATTGTACCAGTGTAGATTTGCAAGTCCTTTGAGATGTCGTCAGGCAAAGCAAGGCAAGTGTGACAAAAGATCAAGTGTTGCTTCTTCTACAAAGACATTCTAAAATGGCCTGAACACATTTGTTGAGACCCCTAGAAAAGATTTTAAGTGATTTATTTTCAAACTCGCTGTTTTCTTGAATTCATACCACACACCTCTCCAATCGTGCAATCGGTCATTCAGTCGATTTAAATGGAGAAAAGTCACTACTCTACTGTTTATTGTCATTGTGTGTCCCACACTGAACATGGACCAGAGAAAGCAACGGAGAGAGTTGTGTGAGGAGATCCCAAAGGAAATGATAGACAAGCGTGTGAAAGGCAAACAGTAGAAGTCCATCGCTAAACAGCTTGATGTTCCTGTGACTTTTAATATTGTGAAGAAGTTGTAGGTCCACAGGACTGCAGACAACCTCCCTGGACATGGCCATCAGAAGAAAATCGAATGGGCAGAAGGAAAGTGAGAATTGGCAGACATAAAGCCAAGGACAGCTTCAAACGAGATATACAAGCTGAAGTCTAAGATTGAGGTCCATCAGTGTCTGATCGGACCATCCATCGCTTTTTGAGAGACTGTGGGCTCAATGGAAGAAGGCCCAAGAGGACTCCACTGTTGAAAGACAGACAGGAAAAAGCCAGAGTGGAGTTTGCTAAGGAAGCCACAGAGCTTCTGGGAGAATTTCCTTTAGACAGGTGAGATAAAACTGGAGCTTTTTCAAAGGTCACACCAAGCTGTTTGTCCATAGTTGGAAAAAATGAAGCTTTCAAAGAAAAGAGCACCAGACCTACTGCGAAACATGCAGGAGGCTCGCTTATGTGTTGGGTTCGCTTTGCTGTTGAGTCTGTGCAGAGAACAATGAAATTTGAAGACATTCTGGAGTGAAATGTCCTTCCCAGTGTCAGAAAGCTCCATCTCAGTCACAGGTCGTGGATCTTCCAACAGGATAAGGAGCCAAAACACACAGGAATGGCAAAGAGCAAAACACAGGACTGGATGTTGATTTAAGATGGCGCCGACTGGTGTGGCTGGCTTCATATTTATGTATTAGTTCATCTCAGCGGCCACTGTCCTATGATCGTGATTCTTTACTTGAACATATTTTCTTGCTTGCTTTCCTCTCAATTTTCCTCTCAAAATAATGGGATGTTATGTGAACCTCCACCTTTGTTTTATTCATCTCCTGACATCTTCACCTGGACATCGGTGTTCACCTGTATCAGTGAGCTGAATTCCTCTCGGAGACACAAATGCACCCACCACTGCTGCCATGGAAGAAGAGCCATTGCTGTTGAACAACCCCGACTCAAGTCCCAGAGCTTGGATTCACGATGCCTGTGAGTCGTCTATGACCCATCTTCTCCTGCACAGGACTCCATCCCTGGTCCATGGGCGCTGGATGCCGGATTTAATTTCTCAAGGCGGCATCACTCTTCCTCGGTGTGCTCTTGGGGGAGTAAACGCTGCTAATCTTCGCACGGTCACCCGTGCTCGTCCCGCAGCAAGCTCTTCTACTTCTCTCATGGCTGCCCTCTTGAACGTGAGATCAGTGTCTAATAAAACTTTTATTCTGCAAGACTTTATTATCTCAAATAAACTGGATTTCTTTTTCATCACTATGACCTGGATTGTAAATGGTGACACTTTATGTTTTACTGGTGGTTATTTTGTTTTTAAATTCTCCTCGTCTGACTCGTTGTGGTGGGGGCATTGCCACTGTTTTTAAAAGTATGTTCTTGTGTCGGAGCCTTACAAGTGGTTTGTTTAGTAGCTTCGAACTGCAACTTTTCAATGTGTGCAGTTCCCCATCTTTGTTGCTGGCTGTGGTTTATAGACCTCCTGTAATTAGTGATATCTTCATTTCTGAATTCCCTGGTCTTCTGGCTGATTTCACCCTCTCCCATGACAAAGTATTTATTCTTGGTGATTTTAACGTATTTGTTTTTTGTCAATTGAAACCTTTCGTTAATTACATTTTATCTCTATTTGATTACATTTTATCACTATTGGACTCACTCTCTCGGTCACACCCTTGATCTCGTTCTTACACGTGATATTTCAGTTAATAATATTGATTTTATTTGCTGTTTCTTTTACAGATCACTTTTCTATAATGATGGATTTGAATATTACTGTTAATGTCCCTACTACTAGTTGTGCTCCACGCTGTTCTCGCTTTTTAAATTCTTCTATTATATCCGATTTTAAAACCATATTCCCTAGTCTTGATGTGCATGTCCAATATGATGGTATTGATGATTCTGTCTTAGAATTTAATTCTTCGTGTAAAACGGTTTTAGACTCAATTGCTCTGCTCAAGATACGTTGTAATAAGGGAAGACCTGCTTTCTAGCTAAATGAAACTATGCGACCGCTGCGCTGCACCTGTTGAACTGCGGAACGGCGTTGGAGAGAAGATGGACTGATTGTTTCTAAACAGATTTTTAGGAGATCTCTGTTCAACTTCCTGGTTGCAGTTAAGAAAGCTAAACATGATTTCTTCACTGATTTAGTATCCCGTCATTCTAAGAATTCTAGGGTCTTTATTTAATTCAATTAATGCGGCCATTCACTCTCATTCTGTGACGGGATTAAATAGTACTGTTCTTTCATGTGAGCAGTTTCTTTCATTCTTTGTCAGTAAAATTGACACAATCTGCTGTGGTATTGTTCCAACTGACTATGTACTTCCTATTGTTAATCATGGCATTGTCTTTGAATCTTTTGATTTTGTTTCACTTTCACAGTTAAAAAGTACTATTGACACCCTTCAATCAGCTCTCAGTCCTCTTGATATTGTACCACCACGTCTCTTAGTGGAAGCCTTTGATGTTTTGGGTCCATCTTTACTAGTCATTATCAATGGTTCTATTAGTGAGGGGGTTGTGCACTCATTCTTTAAACATGCTGCGGTATGTCCCTGTCCAAAAAAGTCAAAATTAAATCCTGGAGTTTTAGCCAATTTTCGCTCGATTTCCCAATTGCCATTTCTGACTAAAATATTAGAAAGAATTATTTATAATCAATTGGTTGATCACCTCAACTCCAATAATTTATTTGAGATCTACCAATCTGGCTTTAGGCTTTATCATGGTGTTGAGACGGCCCTCCTGAAAGTATTCAGTGACATTTCTATTATTAGTGACTCGGGTGGCGCTGCAGTCCTTGTCCTTCTTAACCTGTCTCCACTGCCTTTGACACTACTGACCATGAGATATTGCTGTTGTGGCTTGAACATCTTGTTGGGTTTAAAAGGGCAGCTCTTAACTGGTTCAGGTCATATCTAATTGGTAGACCCTTTTCAGTGACTTTAAATTCCTCTTTTTCGTCTACTACTCCTCTTAAATGTGGTGTTCCTATTTTATTCTGTCTATACCTTCACCCTATTGGAGCTATTTTTTAGGAAATTTTAACATTTTCTTTTTATTGCTATGCTGATGATACACAGGTTTATAATCCCATCTGCAACTCTGCAATGAATCAACTGCACAACTGTCTTTTTGAACTAATTTTTCTTGATCTGAATCAAAATAAAACGGAGATGCTTATATTGGGTCCATCAGCTAAAGCCAAAATTGGTCTTGGACTTCTCGGCTCTTTCTCTCTCTTTTGTAAACCTCAAGTCTGCAATCTTGGTGTTATCTTTGACAGTAACCTCTCTTTTGAGAAACAGATTAATTCTGTAGTCAAGAGTTGCTTTTTCCAGCTTCGTCTTTTAGGTAAGATCAAGCCTATTTTTATCTTCTGGGGATCTTGAGAAAGCTATTCATGCTTTTATCTTCTCTCGCCTCGATTACTGCAACTCGCTGTATTCTGGAATTAGCAAATCCCTGATACGCAGGCTACAGTTGGTCCAGAATGCTGCCGCTCGCTTTTTGGTTGGGGCAAGAAAGTCTGATACTGTTTCTCCAATATGAGCTTCTTTACACTAGCTGCCTGTCAGTTTTCAAGTTGATTTTAAAATCTTGTTGCTAGTTTTTAAATCTTTACATGGGCTTCCTCCTGCCTATTCATTTGAATTATGTGCTTTACACCAGCCATCTAGAGTGCTTAGATCTTCAGGTCAGTTGTCTCTGGTTATCCCTCGTAACAAGTGTAAAACTAAGAGGAGCTGCTGTTCCTCGCCTGTGGAAGTCTTTACCTCATCACATAAAGGAGTCGACTACAATTGAACTGTTCAAAACAAAATTAAAAACTCATTTCTATTCACTTGCTTTCCGTGACCTTCAGTAATACTGATGGTTTCCTCATTGTGATTATGTAATCTGACTTCTATTTATTATTTTATTTATGTTCATTTATTTTATTTTCTATTTATGTTGTTTATGTTAATTGTATGGTTTTGTTTTCTTCTTCTATTGTAAAGCACTTTGGCCACTTTTTGGCTATGTTGTTTTAACACTAGAATTACCAGAGCCTACGAAAAAAACTCGTAGATCCGGCCCACCTTAAATCCGTTCGCACCTCTCCGTCAGCGTCTTTTGTCCTGTAAATGTGCCGATAAACACAAGCAGCAAGCAGCCTGCTATTCCATCCCTGACAGCCACAGAACGTGCACAAAGTTCTCCCAGGTCATGCCTTAATTGATTATCTGGGAGTGAAGTGCTGGAGTTTTAGAGTGGAAATAATAGATCGTTATTTGGAACACTTGTGTGTTCCGTTTCTACAATAAAACAGAAATGTTTTTCATATTTTAGTAGTAAATGACAAAATGTTGGCATAAACTATGTAATATATGAAGTCTGAAGTCCAAAGATCAAATAAACACTTTCACAAAAGGTTCAAGGATAAAACAACAGCTTTTGTGGCGTAGCGGTAAGATTTGCTGACTTGTAAGCACTTTTGTACATTTATAGTATTTGTGAAAGTTACCGTTTTATTTTCACTTTTATTCTCTCAGTCATGATCATGATACTTCCTAAGGGATCTGACGCTGATAGTTTTTATTTGAAACTTGGAATAACTGTAGATGCGAGTGATGTTTTGAGGCAATGAAACTGATCTGGAGGGATAAAAGCTGACACACAAACGCTGGCGAGTCTGCCTTTTTCGTATCTCTCCGTCACTTGATTTTTTTTTTTTTTAAATTCGTTTTTATTGAGTGTTGCTGCTCATGCTGAATTAGTATGCACCTTATGGTCTATGATGTCAAAGACGCACTGACAAAAAAAAACAGACGTAGGTATATATGATATTTGGAAGAATTCATTTTATAACCTGTATAGTACATTTCGGAAAAGTTTATGGTACAGATGCAACATTATTCATATTCAATTGCATAACATCTTGTGCTTGTAATCAGTGACCACGTGTTTTTTTTTTTAATTTTGTTTTTTTTTTGGTCTTGCCAGTGTCCACGTTTCTGTATGGTGGAGTTTCTTTTGTACTCCAGAACATGCAGAGGAACGAATAGTACAGAGAGTTAAGTTCAGCGCTATATGCAATCATCACATTCAAATGTTAACAGGTCACACACGTGCAAGGACCGTCCTTTCTACATTTATGACGTGTACCTATAAATGTACACAATCTGTTACAGAAGCAAACCAAATGTATGTGTGTACTGTATAAAATTAACAATAAGAGCAGCTCACTCCTGAAAACAGCAAATATAGGAAGCAGTCAGGATCGAACAGGGCACTCTTGCAAGTCAGCAAATCTTACTGCTATGCTATGGAAGCAGATGTTTTATCCTTGAAGCTTTTGTGAAAGTGCTTATTTGATCTTTGGACTTCAGGCTTCACATATTTATGTTTATGCCAACATTTTGTCATTTACTACTAAAATATGAAAAACATTTCTGTTTTAACAATGTGTTTACACAGATTATTGTCGAAATGAAACACACATGAAATGTATGTATTTCAAATAACGATCTATTATTTCCACTCTAAAACTCCAGCACTTCACTCCCGGATAATCAATCAAGGCATGACCTGGAAGAATTTTGTGCAAGTTCTGCAGCTGTGGGGGGATGTAATAGCAGGCTGCTTTCTGCTTGTGTTTATCGGCACATTTACAGGACAAAAGACGCTGACGGAGAGGTGCGAATGGATTTATGGTGGGCCGGATCTACAAATTTTTTCGTAGGCTCTGGTAATTCTAGTGTTAAATGTGCTATATAAATAAACATTGACTATTCTGAAGTGGCCTCCTATGAGCCATGATTTCAAATATATGGAGCATCTATGGAGAGAATTGAAACATGCAGTCTGAAGACACCTTCAAACCTGACATCACTGGAGCAGTTTGCTCAGGAAGAGTGGGCCATACATCCTTTTGACAGGTGCAGAAGTCTCGGGAAGAGCTCCGGGAATCGCTTCTTTGCAGTGAATGCCTCTAAATGCCTTGCAACAAAATATTAGGTGAAAGGTCCCATCATTTTTGTACATGCCGTTTTCTTTTGTGTTATTATCTGAAATATTCTGTGGAGAGACCAGCTGTGTTATATGGGTTGGAGACGGTGGAACTGACCAGAAAACAGGAGACAGAGCTGGAGGTGGCAGAGTTAAAGATGCTAAGATTTGCATTGGGGGTGATGAGGATGGACAGGATTAGAAATGAGGACATTAGAGGGTCAGCATAAGTTGGAGAGTTGGGAGACAAAGTCAGAGAGGCGAGATTGTATTGGTTTGGACATGTGCAGAGGAAACATGCTGAGTACATTGAGTGAAGGGTGCTAAGGATAGAGCTGCCAGGGAAGAGGAGAAGAGGATGGCCTAAGAGAAGGTTTATGGATGTGGTGAGAGAGGACATGAAGATGATGGGTGTAACAGAATAAGATGAGGAGGACAGAAAGATATGGAAGATGATGATCTGCTGTGGCAACCCCTAACGGGAGCAGCTAAAAGAAGAAGATTATGTTGAATCAAAACTCTAAAGTCTGATTTTTTTTTAATATGGAATAAGCAATGATGGGTGCCAATGACTTTTGTCAGTTACAAGTTATTTCAGAAACAATTGTGGGTGTTTTTTTTTGGTGGCATGGTACCATCAAATTTGTCAACATCTGTAAATGAAAATGAATATGGTACAGTCCACCTTGCAGTTTGTAAGAAAATAGAATATTAAATTGTTGTGTTGATGTTCTTGCTGCACAGACAGAATCATTACATTGTTTTTTTGATGGTGGTTCCTCCGTCCATTTTTTTTGTGATTATTTATTGAATATTTCCAATATAGTGAATAAAACAATTGTCCATAACATTTTTAATAGAATGAATTTAGAATGCATACCCTGACGACGACTCCCTCCAACAGTGTGCAAGCTTTCGAGGTAACTCAGGCCCCATCTTGCCTGAAGAATGGGCATGATCCTGAGCTGCCTTGAAAGATGGCATATTACAATCTTTTTAGTTAGCCAATAAAAGGTGTCATTTTGCCTGACTTCTCATTACATCCATAATGGCTAACATGGTACAACACCCTAGTACTACAAACACACTAATATTAATTTTTAGGTGTTGAGTGTTGTTTCATGGATTGTCTTCAAAGTATTACTTGAATTGCTGTTTGTGTTTTTGTTTGGAATCCATTTTGTGTGTTGCGTTTTCCTTATTGGGGGGAAAACTCTTGCCTATCTACTCAATCTCCCCCAACCCCTTTATCTTTCTTGATCTCACAACCCTTCTAATAAGGAGTTTGGATTTCTAAGAGAAAGAGTACAAATACAGTACAATACAATTTATTTTTGTTGAGCACAAGAAGTGCCGCAATGGGCTTTAACAGCCCCTGCCATTTTTTGACAGCCCTCCAGCCTTGACTCTCTAAGAAGACAAGGAAAAACTCCCAATAAAACCCTTGTAAGGAAACAAAGAAATGGTAGAAACCTTAGGAAAGGCAATTCAAAGAGAGACCCCCTTTCCAGATAGTTTGGGTGTGCAGTGGGTGTCAAATAAAGAAGGGGTCAATACAACACAACACAATACACAGAACAGAGCACAAATCATCCTCCACACAATACAATAGTGCAATAATAATATTACAAGTACGGAGCAGAATTCAACAATAGATGACATCACATAAGAGGATTTGGATTTGTTTAGAGTCCTGGAGACCTCGGCCATCAAGCTGCCTGCCCCTATTGGTCATTCCACAGCTGAGTCAGTGCTGGACCAGCCAATCCAATGAAAGAACCCCTCTGCCCAATGATTCCTGCAATCCTCCATCAGAGATCATCAAATGGAGTACTAGGTATCCATCATGTACTTCCACGATATTAAATACCAACTACAACAATAATTTTTTCTTGTATAGCCCAAACTCACACAAGGTTTGCCTTGGTGGACTTTTACACGCCATGTTTATTGACAACCCTTCAGCCTCGACTGCCTAAGAAGACTCAAATTCCCCAAAGGAGTTTGCAATTGGCGTCAAAAAATGGGATAAATACAATACACAAAGCAGATGATCCTCTTCAGACGGCTAGATGGCCAGTGTATCATGGCCACCTCAGAAATGTAATACAATAGTAGAAACTACTTTGGTTTTGTGCCACGACAACTCTCAAGGCAAAATGCAAGAATGGACGATACCACTCTATAAATACAGAACTGTCTCATATAAGCATACTGATTTGTTCAAATACATCAAAAACAAAGTAGTAACTAACTAAGCAACATAAATGAAAAACAACAATATCTGCCATCAGCTAATTGTAGAACCACAGCCAGACATGCTAGACACAGTCAGAGTCCTGGACACCTCGGCCAAGTAGCTGCCTCCACACTGCTGGCCATTCTACAGCCGAGTCAGTGCTGGGATAATAAGCAAGATATCATCATGATAAGAAAACATATCACTTATTAAAAAGTGATTGAAATAAACAGAGTGACAAGTAGTGAAGGTCACTACACTGCTGAAAAAAAGTTAAGGGAACAGTTAAATCACACATCAGATCTCAAACAAAATATTCAAGTGGAAAATCATTACTGGGTAATATTGTTTAATTTATTGAGAACAAAATGATTTACCAATGGACAATGGAAACCAAAATCACTAACCCACTGAGCGCTGGATTCAACATCATACTGAAAATCAAAGTCAAAAATTGAAATCCCAGGCTGATCCAAATTGTGTGAATTTCATCATGGCAACTCCTAATGTGACTCAGTATTCTGTGTGGCCCCCATGTGTCTGTATACATTCCCGACAATGTCTGGGTATGCTCCTGATGAAATGGTGGATGGTTTCCTGCCGCTTCTCCTCCCAGACCTGGATCAGGGCATCAGTGGACTCCTGGACAGTCTGTGGTGCTACTTGGCTGCGATGGATGCACCAATATGTGGCTTCCCAGACATTCTCAGTTGGATTCAGGTCTGGGGAAATGTACAAGTCATTCAATGGCATCCGTGCCTTTGTCACCCAGGGGCTGCCTACACAGTCTCGTCACATGAGGCCAGACATTGTCCTGCACTATGAGGAACCCAGGGCCCACTACACCAGCGTAAGGTCTGACAGCGGCTCTGAGGATTTCATCCCAATAGCTAATAGCACCATCCAAGGGTATGGCTCCCTAGACCACCACTGTCCCACCACCAAACCGGTCATGCTGGAAGATGTTACAGGCTGCACAATGTTCACCACTGTGTCTCCAGACTCTTTCACATTCGTCACACGTGCTCAGTGTGGACCTGCTTCACCTGCAAACAGAATGAGGCCAATGGCAAAGCTGCCAATTTTGTATTCTCTGGCGAATGCTAATCGAGCCGCACAGTGATTGGGCTGTGAGCACAGGTCCCACTAGAGAATGTAGGGCCCTCATGCATCCTTCATGGAGTCTGTTTCTGACAGTTTGATCAGAAGAATGTACGCCAGTAGCCAGCTGGAGGCCATTTTGTATGGCTATGGCAGTGCTCCTCCTGTTCCTCCTCACAAACTGGAGCAGATACCGGCAGTGCTACTGGTCTGATGCCCTTCCATGGCTCTGTCCAGCTCTCTTTGGGTGTAACGACCCATCTCCAGGTATCACCTCCATGCTCTTGAGGCTGTACTGGGAGACGCAGCAAACCTTATTGCGGCAGAACTTCTGGATCTGCCATTCTGGAGGAGCTGGACTACCTTGTACCGCTTTTAGAACCGGCACGATTATAATATGCGCTCCCCTCCTTTAGTGGCAGCAAAGGAAAAAAAAATAACTCGGGGCGCGAATGACCAACACTACTTTCCTACCACACCAACCCAAGTATAGAGACACGCCAGTGAAAGCAGGGTTAAGAAAAAATGAATACTGAAAGATGATACACACACTTACTGTAACAAATAACCCCTATATACTGTACATAATATTGTGCTGCAGCGCTTCCCACCTAACACAAATCATGGCACAAAACGCTGTGGGCGGAGAGGCTAAGGATCTGCGCTGGTATCCCGAAGGTAGCTGGTTTGAATCCCTGTCACTGCCAAAAGAGATCCTACTCTGCTGGGCCCTTGAGCAAGGCCCTTAACCTTCAATTGCTCCAGGGGCGCTGTACAATGGCTGACCCTGCGCTCTGACCCCAAGGGGTATGCGAAATTCCTAATACGAGAAATTGTCTAAGGCGAAATAAAGAACAAAAAAAAAAAATGCTTAAATACATATGCTACTAATACAAAAATTTGAGCTAAAAAAAAATAAATATATTCTTAGTCTTTTTAAATATTATCTGTACGGAATGTCTAGCTCAGTCTGCGGTGGGGAATGAGGCGCCGACCATACCTCCTGTTCTGGGATCAACAGTTCCTGTGCTGGCCTGTCAGGTCCTCTCCCGAATACCTTTCACCAGAAAGTAAAATTAATTTGTCTGGAAATGAACCCGGGTTCACCTGACGTTTTCCATGCGGTGCCAGTCCTTTCCCTCTTGCCTTTTCCTGTGATGACATCCACTTCTCTCTTGGCTCTGCACTTCTTCCCTCCTTTTCCCCACCATCCATTTACATACCGTTGGCTCCTCCCCTTACAGTCTGTTGGCCCTCCCAAACCAGGTGCTTCCCTCCCGATATACGATTGGCCGGCCTTACAAATTTAAGCCATTCCACTAATAACAGGAATGGGGAAAAGGTAGAAACTCACAGTGATGCACACAGGTTCCAGACGACCGTTACAACCTGTGCAACCTGAATCGACTGCAGGTACCATATGAAGCTACCAGTAAATGACAAGGAGACACTAGCAAAACATAAAACGAGAGAAGAATTAGTCAGGAAGGTCATGGAGAAAGCAACTATCTGTACAAAACCATTCCCTTTTCTGGGGCTTGTCTTGACGTTGCCTCTCCAGTGCACCTGTTGTTACTTTCAAAGCAGGAACCTTTGTGGCCTCTTTTCGCTACAATTGTTAATTTTTTAATGGGTTGTCCCCAGTCGTGTATTCTAGTTTGAGAATTGCGCCTGGTCCCGCGAGACTAAAGAAACTCCAACCAATCTGAGGACCGCATTGGCAACTTAGATTACACCCCAGCTGGCATTTGAAAGAGAGGGACACCAGTGCAACCGTCCACCTCTGCTTTTGTTTAAATGTTATATCATTTTTGGATTAAACCTGCCTTTTTTTTTTTTTTTTATGAATATTTAGTGGTGTTTCCGTATATAATAATTGTACAGTTTAAACACGCGAGCATTTATTTGTGTATTCAATAATATGCTTGTCGTTTCTTTTTTTACTCCTAATTGGTGTAGAGTCTATGATACAATATGTTTCTAGTTATTATGTAAATTTCATTGCTTATACTGGGACACCTTTGTAAATTATGTATGTAATATATATTTTTGTGATAAACTGGAAAAGTAATATTAAATATTCCACTCTTTCATCCCCGTAAGGAAGGTGTAAAAGAACATTTGAATTTATAAAATTAGATTGCCCAGAGTAAATTCCACCCCCACCTCCCTTTTTGGCATCCTGGTTTAATTTAAAAATCTGGAAGAGTATCGTGCACTTTGCATTTTTATTTCACCGTATGAAAATTCATTGGAACGTCTTCAGCATTAGACTTTGGTTTTTTTTTTTTTTTCTTTTCTTAGAAACCATTAGGCAATGATTTATCCAAACAAAATTCATCTCCATGAGGTTTACATTTTCATATTCTCTTGTGTGTTAATATTATCTTTATGATATCTGACGCTGCTTTATGACTTTTAATGTGAATTGTAAATCACTGTTTTGTGCGTTGTGTGTGTGCAGGCGGGTGTATCTTTTTGCACACCAAGTTGTTGTTTCTTTCTTCCCCTCATACTTCATTTGAGCTGCTGAGGTTTTGAATGCTCCGTGTTTTTTATTTTTATTTTTTTTCCTTTATCTCTTATTTACTCTGTGTATATTTATAGCGTGCGTTGTGGCAGGTTGGGTGCTTGTGTTACATATGCAAAGCAGTTAATAGTATCTACTCTTGTCACCGAGGGTCAGCTTGAGCAAGCCATCTTTTACATTTGACAGGTAAGCAGAAATATATAACCTGTGAAACACAGAGAAAAATACAACCCATCCAGTGTTTACAAACAGAACATGTCAGTGTTGCTGAAGGCTAAGCCCAAATCTGTCATTATCGCTTTTGTTTGCCGAGTGCTGTCCTCCAAATGTTTGTTTGTATGTAATGTCTATATCTTCAGCTGTGAGGCCTGTCTGCTCCTCAAAAATAAAATAAAAAAAAAAAAAAAAACCTTCACTTGGCCTTGTGAAAAAAAAAAAAAAATCCTTTTTTTTTATTTTAATTTTCATATTTTGTGAGATCACAATCCAAGCTGCTCAGTTGCAAAACATGAAAGCAAAAAAATACAAATTGACAGGATGGGGTGAGGGTGGTAATGCGAGTGAAATCCCCGAGGAGCTGCTCCCTGTGAAAATCACACATTGCAATATGGTGTTTATAGTCTTGCAGAATCTTAAGGCAAAGATAGAGATGTGTGTCTGAAAACAAACCCGTCCCTGCTGAAGGTACGGGGTTAGGGTGATAGCAGCAGCTGCTGTCGAGATGCAGTGGCTTTCCATGATTTCCTAATGCATTTCTCTTTTTCTCTTTTGAAGCTCAGAGACTTGAACGACTCAGAAAAGAGAGACAGAACCAAATTAAATGCAAAAACGTTCCATGGAAGGAGAGGACTGCGTCACAGTCAGGTGTGTATCTCGGACCAGAGCTTCTCAAAGTCTAAATGTGGCTTAGCTTTCTGTTAAGAGCTTGGCGCTCCTTAAGCCTCTCTTGAACCTGGATTGGTATGTCATTAAACGACCAAAAACATGGAAGTATGTTTGTTGTTGAAAGGGCTTTTCCATATACAGTGCCATCTGTAATGTTAGAGACGTTTTTCTTGATCTTTGCCTTCTGTTCCACATTTAAAATTCAAACAATTCAGACGTGATTAAAGTCAACATCGCCGACTTCCATTTTAAGTGGATTTGCGTACGTTTTGGTCACACAGCACTTTTTCTACAAAATCCCCCCATGTCAGGGCACCATAATGTTTGGTACAGTTGGCATCACAGGTGTTTATGATTCCTCAGGTGTTTTTCATGGCTTCATCAGATACCTCGGTTTGCTTCTACACTTTGGAGTCTGTAGCTGCCATTATTCAACACAAAGACAAGAGCTGTGCCAATGGACGTCAAAGAAGCCATAACGAAGTTGAGAAACAAGAATAAAACCATTAGAGACACTGGTGTGAAACCTTGGGATGACCTAAATCAGAGGTCACTAACGGGCGGTCCGGGTCCGGACCCAGAAGCTGTCTCATATGGACCCAGACTTACAGCCAAAACAGAAGGTTATGATTTATTTTAAAACCTGACGGGGCGCTTCTATTTAAAGCTGTTTAATTGTTAAGATGTGTTGAGACTGTTGAGTCAAAATGTGGAACAGAAAAGGGGGAAATTCAAGCTTTTTCTCCATTTATTTTATTATTCTGAGGTTAAGCACTTTATTTAAAGATGCACAATTTTCACATTTTATTTATTTTTGTCTTATTTTGAAATGCAGCCCTACTTTTATTTAGTAAATTTAAGAACCTTATATACTGTGACGGAACATTATAAATATCTGCAGTCATACATACATGTTCAGTTCTGTATTACGTGACAATAAATATTGTCAAAAAGTTTTTGAATTGTACTGAACTCACTTGATTTGAAAGTCTGGTGTTGATTGCATGCAGATGCTGATACAGCTACTAGGCTACTTAAATATATATGATACTAAATAGTTAGAAAACATGATCTTCCGGACCATTGCGTCAAGAAATTTTCTCTAATTGGACCTCTTTAGATTTTAGTTGAATACCCCTGACCTAAATTAACTGTCTGGAATATCATGAAGAAGAAAGAATGCACTGGTGAGCTCAACAATCACAAAGGGACTGGTGGGCCAAGCAAGACCTCCACTGCTGATGACAGAAGAATCCTCACCATGGCGGCGAAAAAGTCCCAAATGCCTGTCCAACAGATCAGAGATGACTATCCACAGAAGGCTTCATGAACAGACTTCATACAGAGGCCACACTACAAGATGCAAACCACAAGTAGGCCAAAAACAGGATGGCCAGATTACAGTTTGCAAAAAAGTACTGTACTTTGAAAGAGCCTGCAGAATTCTGGGAAAAGGTCTTGTGGACAAACGAGGTTGGGAGGTTATATTGAGAGCATGTGCTGAATACAGCGTGTTGGCGCACCCACCACATGTTGAAGCACCTCAGGATCCCAAATTAGGACCCGAGTACAATCGTGCAACAG
Source organism: Polypterus senegalus (assembly GCF_016835505.1). Taxonomy (NCBI): domain Eukaryota; kingdom Metazoa; phylum Chordata; class Cladistia; order Polypteriformes; family Polypteridae; genus Polypterus; species Polypterus senegalus. The sequence continues at coordinate 180,170,117 of NC_053162.1, read as the reverse complement.
ATGACAGACAACTCTGCACCACACTAGTTTGAATGGAATGAAACAGTGTGAATTTTTTTTGAAGTGCCATTCCTGCAGGTTAACATCATACTGAGGATGAAGCAATTGCAGGTTAAGAGCCTAACAGAGTCAAATCATTTCTGGCATTTATGGGATTTAAACGCCTCCTGTCCCTAGCCTCGGAGTTACTACTCTGTCTAGACCACAGGTGTCGAAGTCCTGTCCTGGAGGGCCGCAGTGGCTACAGGTTTTCATTCTAACCATCTTCTTCATTAGTGGCTAGTTGTTGTTGCTAATTAACTTGTCTTGCCTTAGTTTTAACTAACTTGACTTGGGCCCCTTAGTTGATTTTTTTTCCTTAATGAGCAGCCAAACAAAAATGAGAGACAAAACGAGCTTACCTGTGCCCATCAAACAATATTTCAAAATAAAGAAAGGTAAAGGTCTCGGTAAGGCTGATCTCTCATGTCACCCAAACATTTTAACGCTGTTCTTAGAAAAAACAGAAAATCAACAGTTTTGGAAATGTCTGCTGTGGCAGAATGAGAGCAGCAACAAGCCATGGAATTAAATAACGGCTTTAATTAACAGCAAGTATCAACTTCTCATTAAGAGATTGGTTGGAGTTTGAAATCCCAGTTTAGCTATATCTTATTTCTGTTTGGCTGCCATTTAATGAATAAAGGAATAAATTCAGAGGACTGAATCCTTAAAAGCTGAGCTACTAAAATGAAGGGAAAAGAAGTTAGTTAGTAGTGAAAACTGATCACTTATTAGTAAAAAGGGTTAGAATGAAAACCTGCAACCAGTGCGGCTCACCAGGAACGAAGTTTGACACCCCTGGGAATCTGCAAGAACAAAGTGTGAGAGGCATAGGAAGATCACAAGATCCAAAGCAGACCCACCTCATCTGTTAACTCTTTCATGTCGAGTTTTGTCAAAATTCAGGAGTAGAGGACGCTAATCAGCTGTAAATGGCGACATAGCGCACCGTTACATTTTAGTTTGACTCTTTGCTTAAAGGAAAGTTAGTTTTGTTGATTTCACTTCGACTTCCATGGTGTGTGTGAGTAGAGAAGAGCAAAGAACCTCTAAAATGGCATCGACATCTGGCGAGAGACCAAAGCGATGGTCTATAACAGAATACTCCTTGGACGGCATTTTGCGTATTATTGCTGAATGGGACTCTGACTTGTCAGACTTATCTGGAAGTTATCTGGAGATGGAAAACGAAACTGATGCACCACCATCAGCTGATCGGCCCCCAGTTAATCATGGTGCCGAATACGTTCATCTAGCTGATGTGCCTACGGTAATGTTTGCCTGGGAGGAATGCCACTCACGATGACAAGAGGTACAAATCAAATTGTGTTGCACTTTAACTGCCACCGTCGCCCACCTGCTGCACAAACACAGCCAGGCAGCCAACCCATTGTCCTTTTCTGCTGACCGTCGAGAGTTGGTGAATGGGTGCTAGCAGCAACCACAGATGTTTTTATGTTGATGTTTGTTTGAAACCATTGCTTTGTGTTCTTTTCAGACCCCAAAGAGTTAAACATGGTGGTCGGGGTGTTATGACTTGTGCATGTATGGCTGCCACAGATAACTGACACTCTTCATTCACTTCATTGATGATGGAACTGCAGGTGGCAGTGGCATAATGAATTCTGAGGTGTATAGAAACATCTGATCTGCTCAACTTCTGGTAAAGGCCGCCAAACTGACTGGGTGATGCTTCATCCTACAACCAGATAACATGACAACAACATAATGATCCAAACATACTGCTAAGGCCTCATAGGAGTTTTTCAGAGCTAAACAATGGACCATTCTTGATTGACCAAACCAGTTACCTGATTTCAATCCAGGTGAGCAGGCCTTCCATACCATGAAGAGAAAACTAAAGAGGGACAGTCCCCGATATAAGCAGGAGCTGAAGATGGCCGGCACTAGAGACTTGGCAGAGCATCACCAGAGATGATCCTCAGCACCTGGTGATGTCTAAGTTCCAAATATGACTATGTTTATATACCGGGGCCATTGCTGTGTCGGCAAACATTATGGTGTCCTGAAATGGAGGGGGGATATGTAGAAAAAGTGTTGTGATTTCTACATGGTGTGATTGAAATGTATGCAAATATCCTTAAATGAAAGTTTGCAATGTGCATTTTGATTTGTAGTTGTAAACTGTAGAGCAGAGGGGTTAATCAAGGAAAAATGTGTCTTAGTCTCGAATATTATGGAGGGCACTGCAAATTCTGGTCGTGTCCTCCACACAGAAAGCAATAAACAGCAGTCTTTCCTCATTGAGCTGCTTTCACATAGGTGACTAACAGAATTTTGACTGTCGAGTGCCTTCTCCATAGTAGACACACAGCTTGAGCCCAGTCAAACTTGGTATGGGAGAAGCTGGAAGTACATAGATAAAAATATGTAAGGACCATTATCTTTAAACACGGGTTCTCGGGTTTAGTCCTGCTAGCCCACTAGGTTGCAAATTTCGTTCCAACCAGTTCCGCAGTCACTTAAGGCCATGTCTCACCTGTGTTCCTTATTTCTCATTGCTGCATTATATGCATTATGCTTCTGATTGGTGCTCTCCCATGATTTCTGGTTGTGTGCCCTCATATTTCCCTCACAAGCCTTCCTGGGCCTGCTGCAGAGAAGCATCACTACAGCCAGATGCTGTCACCAGTGTTCTTCATGGTTGAGATGGTGTGCTTGTGATCCTGTGCAAAGTAATAAACTGTTCTGGCCGTAGAGTTCTGTTTTGGTCATACCAGTCCATAGAACCTTCTTTCAGCTTTCATGTGCCTTTCTGGCAACTCTGTCTGAGATGTCCTATACATTTTTTTTTCGTTTATACAAAAATCAAAAATTGAGTAGATGTGTTGGATCATTCTATTGTTGTGTTCTCTTGGTTTCATTTCTTTATCAAGCAAAAACTTCAGTCATGCATGTGCACCAGAGCGTCACCACCTTCCAGGTTCACCAAGTTATGTAGTACCACCCCAGAACAAGAGGACGCTTTGTTTTTCTTTATGTATATTTGTGTCAATATACAGTATGTGCATATATACAGGGTGGTCCAGATCTAATTATGCAGTTATGAAAAGGCGAACACATTGCACCCTCTGTTCGACTGACAACCGTCTTCCCGCCATTTTGGAATGCAGGGCAGGTGCTGCCATCTATCGGCAACAAAAAGAATTTTTTGTGAATTCTGTATGTAATAAACTTAATAAGTTATAGCGTAATGAAAATTGCATAATTAGATCTGGACCACCCTATAGTGTATAATATATACATTATTGTTTTATTTATTTATTTATTTTTTTTTTTTACTATTTCAGTACTGTGCTCTACTCCAGAATGCTGTCTTGATGCAGAGCACAGCTCTGATGAGATGATTGAGACAGACATGTTTGCCCTGAGCTTAACGTCTGTGATGCCTTTTAGTCCATCAGCTCTTAAGTGAATTATTACAAATATAACGTTACCCAAACCCCTGAGATCTGCAGATGGTGTGAGCTATTAACAGCAGACCAGCGCTGTGGCTTGGATACTATAAATTTTACAAACCGCTTTCTGTGTTCTTTTAATTCAGTTCTCCGACGTGCGTGTTCCCATTTGGGACAAGCTGGAATCGTCATATTAAGTGTATAGGTTTGCAATTCTTTTGAAAACGTGTATGACACATTTGGTTAGTGCAGCCTATGTGAACATGTTATAATTTTGGTAAAATCTGATATTCAGTAGCATAATTTAGGACTCATAAGCTTGACAAATACTGTGTATGCTTCCTTTAAAAAATGACATTTAGATTTGGAGCGATTTTGCAGTACATAATTATTATTATTTTCTTTAGTAAATATATCTTCTCACCTTTTTATTTTTTCCCCCTTTGTTACAGTAGATGACTTCAGTTCACTTTTTGAAAAGAAGGACTTTAAGGACAAACCTGTAAGCACTGGGAAACAGTCTACACTCTCACTTAGACTGGAACAGTGTCCACAGCAGCTGAACAACCCTTTCAATGAGTATTCAAAGTTTGACGGCAAGGTGCGTGAAAGCATTTTTGGTTTGCAGCCTTATTAAATGGTTAAATTCTTGAGGTATCTCATTTATCTGGTCATGTACAGCGACAATTTGTGGATTAATTTTAGCTTAACTTTATTGTTTTACTAGGGGGCTTTGCCCGCCAACCCCCATGCCTTCGCTACGCATTAGCCTCTTTGCGGTTCTGTCGCTCGCGTATGGGGATGCGGCTGTACAATTTAAACATTTTTTTATTTTCATGGGAATTGTTACATATGCATAATAGAACTATTTTACATCACAGCGAGTAATTAAACATAAAAAAAAAAAATAAATATAATAAAACTTAATAATTTGAAAGTAAATTAATTTTCATGTCGCGTTAGTTATTCGTTGCGTTATACGTTTTCGTTCTGTTTGGCTTTGAAATTAACACGCAAATACTTTTTAAACTTACACTTTTACTGTAAAACTTCAGTAAAAACTATTTTTTCAATTACATTTTCCTCAATATCACATTGAATTTTGATTCTGTGTTTGGACTTTCAACATGACAACGCAACGTGTAACTGCCCGTGATTCAATTTCGTTTCTTTCTCTCTATTAAATAAACAGACTTTTTTGAATGTTTGGCTCTGAGATTTGTTAATTGTCATTTCAAAAGCTCTTCTAACGGGAAACTGTTAATGTTTTAGTATGAATGATATATCGAGGTCGTCTTTGTTGTGTAATGTTATCCGCTGAAGATGTCCTACATTACCTTTCTTGTATACATCCTTCTTTCTACAGTAATTTGTGCGGTGGAAGACCGGAAGGTGTTAGTTAATGGTTGTAGATATTCTACGGGATATTGTAAATTAATGCTTTCATCTTCCTCACCATCACCACCAACTGTTTCACCATAGTCTATTGATACGTATTTAACCAATTTACAATGTAACTGATGGACATTTTTGGCGTTTGACTTCGTCGTTTCTCGGTGCTAGAATTGCCCGTGTACTCATTTTTTCTGTTGATAACCCTTCGTGGTGAAATTCTTCAGTAAGGTTTGGACATAATACGTCTTCTTTAATTGGGAACTTAAAGTGAGGAAAACGTTAAAATATATAAGAGCTAAGAGAGCAGAAACTGTGTCTGTCAAAAACATTCACACGAATGACAGGTGAGATTGCTGTGTGCATATGTGTGAATAAAGTTTAGAGGAGGGCGTGACTTGAAAAAATCTCGTGGCCAAAGTCTCATCTCGCGGGACTTGAAAAAAATCTTCAAAAAAGTCTCGTCTCGTCGCAGGATTTTTTTTTATATAATAGAGAGACATATGAATGTTGAAGGCTAAAAATAATCCATTCTTCTTAACTGGTGCCAAACCCTAATCAGAGCATATTGGCCATCAGTTTCCATTTTTGAGTTTAGCACATTCTTCACCAGAATATTTGCTACTGTGTGTCCCAAGACTGTGTCCACATTACACAGCAATATCACAGCAAATGAACATTACATTTGTCTGCCTGTGCAGAGTCCACACATGTAATCCACACTCAACCAATCTACTCAGTGGTAACATCTCCCTGCTTTCTTCTAAACAAATCATTTTCTGATAGACACAATAGGCATTGCTACATTTTCAACCCATTTATTGCTTGTTTTTTTTTTTTTAAATAAATGAATGAAATAGTAAATTGAAAAAGGGAGAGAATGTAGCTGGCTGTTAAGAGCTGACTACAGGCCACTGTTGTGAGAGCATGAAAGTAGACAATAAATACTGTATATAAATGTCAAGGAACAAGCCTGCTGGATTTGGGTTTCTTGTTGGAAGGCCTATAAATGTAATTCTTGATCTACAGAGAGTTTTTTAGCTGTTGATCTGGAAAATTGGAGTAAATGACTTCTAAATGCGATGGACTAATCAAAAGTTCCAGCTAATTAGTTTAACTGATCTGAACAAGTTGAGCCAATTTTGAGTAACGCCAGCTTGTACATTCATAAGTCTGCTGCTCATTTTGTAACATGCTTGGAGATCTCGTGTGGGGCTGGTGGGTGCTGGCATTTCTGCAATGACTGCTTTAGTTTTTTATGTCGGGGGGGATTGTTCTAAAAATGGAGACAAGTTGGATGTACGTATGTGACTACAAGTGGGCATTCTTAACAAAAAATGTTTCCCATACAGTTAGTGGCTGTTAAAAGCTGTCTGGTTTTTATATTTGAATGTGCTTTTAGGATTGTAAGGCCATAAGACCATCAACAGAGACCTTCATGGATTGTGATCACGTACGAATAGAATAAACATCAAGGCTTCGTTCTCACACAAAGTGACCACTTTTATCTAGTACTGTTTCATGAAACAGGTAGAAGTCAAAATGGTTGCAAAACGTAGCAAGAGTAAATAGGATTCTTTTAGCGCATGTGATATTAAGCATCCTTCCCTTCTCCTAACCCACCTAGCCTCTTTATGATAACTATAGATCCTAGGCCCTGGTGTTTATCAGGGCTGCACTGGATGTAGTGTGGGCACCAGTCCTGGTCAAGGTGCCATGGCATCACAGAATACTCTCATGCTGAAGCAATGTAGAGTTGCCAGTTTAACTACCACTCATGTCTACTCTGAGGGGAAAAACCCATATAAGGTGTAAGGAGAAACAGGGAGATTTGAGCTGGAAACTGGAGGCGTTAAGTCAACAGATAACCACTGGACCACGCTGCCGAAACATAAGGCTTCTTTGTCATATTTGTGTATGTGCTCCTAGACATGCTGAGGTTCCTAGCGCAAAAGAAGAACCAGTCCAGTATGGCCATATCATGTCCACAGTATTTATGTATTTGTCATTTATTTGGTTGAATTACTGAATGTTCATCATTAAACATTTAATTTACATCATCATTCCTGTCTTAAGTTATTTGTTGTTGTCCATAGAGATGTAGACATATGCTGTATTATTTGATCATAATTGCTAATTATAAAAGACAGCTTTATTTACTATTTTGAGTGTTTTGCCCAGCTTCTTGTTCACAGCTGATGCTTTCAGATCAGAGTGTAAATATGTACATCACTAATTGATCGCCACTTCTCATTAGCACTGGGCATGGCATCTTTATAGGCTGGTGCTTTTCATATTATACTTTATATAATTTTTTCCCAAGTAAGGAACTTACTGAATTTATTACTATTATTATTATTTGATTAACATGTCTGCAATAGAAATATGCAAAAAAGATATATTTTTAATGAAGTATTTTAAGTTCCCTTAGTAATGTTGAATATAAACTTCAAAACTGGACTGTATATTTCTGTTATAGAACAAAAGGCCCACTGCCAGCCTCACCTAACGCATGAGAAGATTTGATCATGTGACAAGTTGTTCAACTTAAGTTCATTACCTTTCAGTCTATACGATTATTAACTGCTCTTTAGTGCTCAGTTCTTAACTATGCCTTTATGAGCTTAGGAACATCTTTGTCTAGTCAGAGTGGCACAAGACAAAGAAAGAGTTCACTTTCCAATAGATGTAATGAATTGAATAAATACATACTTGTTATAAATATACATGTAAATCTACCTTTAGCAGAGTGATTTTAGAACATTCATTTAAAAGAAATCCACAACATACCTCACCCCCTCTAAGACGCATCAAGCTGTTTTCTCCTTCTAATCACACTCGTGCAGCAAGAGCAGGAGTTGAGCTGCAGGCTATGGTGGTGTTCTTCAGCCTGCAGTCTTTGTGCCGTATGCTCCTGATGGCCCTGATATTTCACAGACATTTGCCTTGGCACTTTCAAATACATCGTTTGGCTTGACCAAAGTCGCAGTAGCTTTTTTTTTTTCTATGTTGTTGCCCACAATTTATTGTCCTCAGTGTGTGTGTGTGTGTGTGTGTGTGTATGTGTTTTTAGAATCTCGCACATCCTGTAAAACATTTTATGGCATTTGAGACTAATAAGCGTTTTTAAAGATGTTCAGATTCTTCTACTGTTTGTGATTGCTATCAGTAATTTTTATAATATTTTAGGCATATATGTTTTATTATCTGTAGAGTATTTTTTTTTTGCCTTTTTGAGCTTCTGTAAAGTTTTTTTCCTCTTGCAGGCTAATGTATATCTGTCTGTCTATCTATATATTTATAATATGCTGCCTTTTGTATCTATCCGTGTTTTATATAGTGGCTTTCCTGTCTTTTATGTGGTGTGTCTCTCATATCTCTTATATAATGCCTTTCCTTTCTGTCTATTTATCATTATATAGCGCCTTTCATATTAATCAATCCAACTATTTATCATTATATAGCGCCTTTCATATTTATCAATCCAGCTATTTATCATTATATAGCGCCTTTCATATAATTATATAGCATCTTTCCTATCCATCCATCTGTCCACCTATCCATCTATCATTATATAGCGTCTTTCATTTCTATCTATCTATCTATCTATCTATATAGTGCCTTTCACAAATATGTATCTATCTATCTATCTGTAGTGGCTTTCATTTCTGTCTGCCTATCTATCATAAAGTGCAACTCCTGTCTATCTTTTATATAGTGCCTTTTGTATTTATCTATCTTTTATGTTGTCCCAGTCATCTGTCTGTCTGTCTTTAATTTTTCCAGCATTGTAATAGCTTGTTTGTAATAATTAAGAAGGCCTACTGATTTTCTCCCATGTATGTGTTAAATTTGCTGATTGGAATTTTTTGTTTTGGTTGTCTGTTTTACTTTTTATTGCGCTGGAATGAATGCAGTTTGTATTTTTCAATGTGCAATACTTAAAGCCCATGTAACATTTCACAGCATTTTCCAGCAGTTTTTAGTCGTAGACTTTATATACATAATGTTAGCGAGTTGGAGGCAGTCCTGTGTCGTCTCACAGATCCAGAGAGTTGGTCCAACAAGGTCTGCGACTTTCCCCATCATAGTCCAAGAAGTTCCTTTTTCTTCTTGCGTGATTGAGGCAGACTCCTTCAGATTCCCTGTGTGACCCGAAGCATGTTACTTAAAGGCCATGTCACACTAGTTGACTTTTTGAGTGTTTTTTTTTTTGTTGTAGTCTTCTTTTACATCATCTTGGTAAGTCTGAGGCAGTCGGCGTGCGCCCCTGCCATGTACATCACTTAGCCTGACTCCCCAGTGACTCACTCCCAACTAATCCTCAACTCGCCCCAACAAAGCCATCGGACTCTGCTGCCTAAGAGCATAAAAGCGGAGGACCAAAGACAACCAATGAGCACTCAGCCAGAAGTCGAATAAATATAATGAAGTGATGAGGAATAAGAAATAATTGTGAATTTCCCCTTGGGATTAATAAAGTATGTATGTATCTATCTATGTATGGATGGATGGATGGAAGGAAGGAAAGTGGGTGTTTTAAACCTTGCAAATGGAAGAGGGCCTCATGTGTTTATGTCTCATGCTTTATGTACCATGATAAATTAGGATGGGAAAAAAAAATAAAACATCAGAGATAGTGGCTGAACTCACCATACCTGTAAAGCGTTTGTGTAGCAGCAGCACTGTTAGGTAGCACATCTGTCAGGTAGCTGACAGAAAAAAGGGTTGAGCTTACAATAGTTTGGAAATTTGAAACTGTACTGGAATGTTGTCATGGAGTCACATTAGTCACGTAATTTGACATCCTCAGTCGAAAAGATTGACAAGTCTGACATTCCCCTCCAACTAGAAGTCATACAATTGGACATCGGCTTGAGTCGCATTTACAGTTGGTTCATATTTAGTACATTTGTAACAATGGCAGGTGTATGGGGATTGATTGTTTTGGATTTTATTTTATTTTTTTCCTTTACATTGCATTTAGTATTTCCTGCATTTTAAACCTTCTTGTCATCAGGACACACAAGGGACTGGGTAGATAGATGTTCTCAGTTTAGATTTCTTGTCTGTATGTGCAGGTGTCAGGATTTATGTGCAGGTGTCAGGAATTTCATGGTATGCAGACTTTAATTTCACTTTCATTGTGTATAATTTACTGCTGTGCAGCATTTGATTGCTCATTTTGTTTAATTATTCATATCAAGATATGTGTCTGATATAATCTGCCGTTTCTAACTTTTAAAATACTTGTCTGGCATTATTTCTTTTTAATATTCTACTAGGGGGCTTTGATCCCGGCCAGCGCTACGGCCCGTTGTGAAGAGGGTGGCTGAATGCACCCTAGGGAGATGCGGTCGCTCCTCTGAAACCCCCTCTGTGATACAATGGGAAACAAACAGTTTTTGGTTTTTTTACCTCCTCTTTGCTCGATCAGCTGCTGGCTTGCTGCTGCCGCCGTGTCACGTGATCTGCATCTCGCGCAGCGCTTCGATCATTTAAAAGCTTGTACAGCACCCGTCCTTTTGTCCCACTGCCTTGTCTCTCTTGTCTCCCAGACATCCTCAAACACTATATGATCTCGTTATCACTGTTCCGTTATTTCACTGAGTAATATTCTCTGTTTGTTTGCGCTAATGTGATCTTTACTCTCACTTTTTGTGAGACTTTCGAACTTTCCTACTTCCATTTTCTCTAACCTGCTCTGCATGTGTATCACGGGACTTGTTTCCAAAGGCTGCAAGTATGACATGACTTGTCCGTATCGCGGGACGTGAAAGTGTCTCTCTGTCTCTCTTCGCTTGCCAACCCCTGTGTTTGGTTAATCGGATATACAATTTTAAAAGCTTTTTTTTTTCTCTTTGTAATTGTTTCAATTTCATTATTTACACTTTTACTTTAAAACTTCATTGAAAACAACATTTGGAATTACCTTTTCTTCAAGATCGCATTGAGTTTTGATTCCGTTTTTGGAGACACATCGTGACAACGCAACATATTGCTGCCCGTAAGTGAATATTGTTTGTGTTTCTCTAATAAATAATCCGACTTTTTCTAATGTTTGTCCCTGTGATTTGTTGATTGTCATAGCAAAAGCTATTCTCACGGGAAACTGTAAACATTTTAATATGAATGGCATATCAAGATCTCCTTTGGTGTCTAATGTTATTCGTGGAATATATACATTGCCTTTCTTGTCGCCTGTTAAAATTTGCACCGCTTCTCCGTGATCATAAATATACACCTGACCGAATTGTGTTTTCTTTGAAATTAAACTTGTCGTTGCTTTAACTGTTGCGGGACCACAGATTCTCATAGCGTATGGTCCATTATTGTGTAAATCTATGTTTTGTGCATTGAATGATGTGAAGGCGACTTTTTGCCTTTTATTTCTGTCCTCGCTTTGTCCTGTTGTTTTTTCAGTGACGCCTGGTTCCTTTTGTTTGCGCTAATGCGACCTTTACTATCTTTTTTTCTGATACTGTAGCGACTGACGTAATAAAGTGTCACAAAGTTTTACTTGAACAATCTCCGACTTCGTAACCCTAAACACAACTTTCTAGCACCTTCTCCAACCCCTCATCCCCCGGGTCTCCCACACACCGCATCAATCAATACTCCTCTATCAGTCTTCCATGCTGTACTCCTGTATTCCTGCGCCACCACCACCTACTCAAAGCTTCATGATGCTCTAACAATGATGGACGGATTAAAAGGCAGAAGTCTACGTGACCATCATCATCATCAAGCCCTTCCGTGAGAATCCTAAATCCAAAGAGGACTGTTTCATTTATGTTAGGTAGAATGCCCAGAGGGGACTGGGCGGTCTCTTGGTCTGGAATCCCTACAGATTTTATTTTTTCTCCAGCCGTCTGGAGTTTTTTTTTTCTGTCCCCCCTGGCCATTGAACCTTACTCTTATTCGATGTTAATTAATGTTGATTTATTTTGTTTTATAATTGTGTCTTTCATTTTTCTATTCTTTAATATGTAAAGCACTTTGAGCTACTGTTTGTATGAAAATATGCTATATACAGTGGAGGAAATAATTATCTGACCCCTCACTGATTTTGTAAGTTTGTCCAATGACAAAGAAATGAAAAGTCTCAGAACAGTATCATTTCAATGGTAGGTTTATTTCAACAGTGGCAGATTGCACATCAAAAGGAAAATCGAAAAAATAACTTTAAATAAAAGATAGAAATTGATTTGCATTTCATTGAGGGAAATAAGTTTTTGAACCCTCTAACAAAAAAAGACTTAATACTTAGTGGAAAAACCCTTGTTTGCAAGCACAGAGGTCAAACGTTTCTTGTAATTGATGACCAAGTTTGCGCACATTTTAGGAGGAATGTTGGTCCACTCCTCTTTGCAGATCATCTCTAAATCCCTAAGGTTTCGAGGCTGTCTCTGTGCTACTCTGAGCTTGAGCTCCCTCCATAGGTTTTCTATTGGATTAAGGTCCGGAGACTGACTAGGCCACTCCATGACCTTAATGTGCTTCTTCTTGAGCCACTCCTTTGTTGCCTTTGCTGTATGTTTTGGGTCATTGTCGTGCTGGAACACCCATCCACGACCCATTTTCAGTTTCCTGGCAGAGGGAAGGAGATTGTCGCTCAGGATTTCACGATACATGGCTCCGTCCATTTTCCGTTAATGCGATTAAGTTGTCCTGTGCCCTTAGCAGAAAAACACCCCCAAAGCAAAATGTTTCCACCCCCATGCTTGACGGTGGGGACGGTGTTTTGGGGTCATAGGCAGCATTTTTCTTCCTCCAAACACAGCGAGTTGAGTTAATGCCAAAGAGCTCTATTTTGGTCTCATCAGACCACAGCACCTTCTCCCAGTCACTCTCTGAATCATTCAGGTGTTCATTGGCAAACTTCAGACGGGCCTGCACATGTGCCTTCTTGAGCAGGGGACCTTGAGCCCTGCAGGATTTTAATCCATTGCGTGTAATGTGTTTCCAATGGTTTTCTTGGTGACTGTGGTCCCTGCTAATTTGAGGTCATTAACTAACTCCTCCCGTGTAGTTCTAGGATTCTTTTTCACCTTTCTCAGAACCATTGACACCCCACGAGGTGAGATCTTGCGTGGAGCCCCAGAGCGAGGTCGATTGATGGTCATTTTGTGCTCCTTCCATTTTGAACAATCGCACCAACAGTTGTCACCTTCTCTCCCAGCTTCTTGCTAATGGTTTTGTAGCCCATTCCAGCCTTGTGCAGGTCTACAATTTTGTCTCTGACATCCTTGGACAGCTCTTTGGTCTTTCCCATGTTGTAGAGTGTGGAGTCTGCTTGATTGATTGATTCTGTGGACAGGTGTCTTTTATACAGGTGACTAGTTAAGACAGGTGTCCTTAATGAGGGTGACTAATTGAGTAGAAGTGTCTAACCACTCTGTGGGAGCCAGAACTCTTAATGGTTGGTAGGGGTTCAAAAACTTATTTCCCTCAATGAAATGCAAATCAATTTCTATCTTTTATTTAAAGTTATTTTTTCGATTTTCCTTTTGATGTGCAATCTGCCACTGTTGAAATAAACCTACCATTGAAATGATACTGTTCTGAGACTTTTCATTTCTTTGTCATTGGACAAACTTACAAAATCAGTGAGGGGTCAAATAATTATTTCCTCCACTGTAAATAAATGTTGTTGTTGTTGTTGTTACTCCACCCTCTCTCAACTGGACCTACCAGTCACTTATAACAAAAAAGGCCTTAACCTGGCTAGGACGCTACAATACTTTCAAATTTTACTGCTTTCATATTCTGTACCTTTCTATGCATGAGTCTCGCGCCATCGTTTGTTTGAGCCTTTCGAATTCCACTGCTTTCATAATCTCTTATCTGCCTTTTATTCTCTCCAGTGCTTTTGGGTCTCTTTTCTCCGCGCTGCTCTTTCTTCTTTGCTTAGTCGTTGACATTTCATCTCGAACGTATTGTCCTTATACGCTTTATATGTGCCGAGAGCACAGGATCTGTGTATGCTACGTGCCTTTACACGACTGAGTGTTTTGCTGGCCCTGCTGTTATTTGATAATGTTTGCGTCTCGTGGGTCTTTTAAGTGTCTTCCGAGAAGATCACATCTCGTCCCCTTGCTTTACCTTTCCAGATTTTTTGCAAAGCAGAAGAGCATTTTATTCTGGTGCTTTCTGTTGCTTTGGCCTAAGAGGCTTCTCACCCTTTTTTTTTTTTTTTGCTTGCTCAGTCGGTGGAAAGGCTGAATCTTCATATTGGGACTAAAAATTGTTTTCTGTGGTCCATCCTTCTCTTTGTGGGTATCTGATCCATTAAAACAAATCAGTTTCTTGTAATAAGCTGTTTGGCTTAGTGGGTAAAGCATTGGGATGGACTTATGAAGCACCAGACTGTCAGCAGAGCCCCCCCTCTCCCCCCAAAGTGATTTACTTGACCCATCACTCCTTGTTGTCAAAGTATAGGAACAAATGTACTATGTATATCATATTGAACAATTACCTGTGATGTGATCTAACATTGGTGTGACATTCTGTGAAATTGTCTGAGCGAAGCTCAGGGCAGTCGAGCCATATGTGCTTCCTGCTTTGTTGTTCATTTCCATGAAAACAGTTCTTGAAAATAACTTTCTTTTTAAAGCGCTGCCTGGGGAAATATTCTCCAGTATTAGACCTGCTCACAGAATTGATATAAATGCTGTGGCAATTAACGCTTTCTGCTTAATCGCTCTCAGCTGCATTTTGGGACATCTTGTGCCTTTTCTGTGCTTCCCGCAATATGGCTCTTGTTTAAGATGGCTTAATTGTGTGATATGAGGATGAATGGCCTTTGAATGTGTGCATCTTGCTATGTCTTTTGAGATCTGCGATCATTTGGCACTGCATTCTGTGAACAGTTCCACTGTTTTTTTTTTTTTTGTCTTTCTATAGCCAGCAGTGTAACATTTTTTGATGAGGGAAGTTTCATTTATTTTTTTTTTTTCCCCATTTACGTCGTGCACATTTGCCTTTCTGACATGAAGTATTGGTACTCATCTGGAGACTTTACAGAAAAAATAAACATCGTGCAAATTAAGTTATACATTTTCCTTCCTGTTTGTCTGGATTATACTGTTGAGCAATACTAAAATGACTGATCCAAAATAATTTATGTCACAGGATATGTCCATGCAGTAAAATGCTCTTAGTGAAATGTATACGCTATACGGCCACTTTATTAGGTACACCTTGCTAGTACCGGGTCAGACCCCCTTTTGCTTTCAGAACTGCCGTAATTCTTTGTGGCATAGATTTATCAAGCTGTTGGAAACATTGCTCAGGGTTTTTGGTCCATATTGACATGATAGTATGACGCAATTGCTGCAGATTTATTGGCTGCACTTCCGTGATGCACACCTCTCCTTCCATCACATCCTAAATGTCCCCTATTAGATTGAGATTTGCTGGCTGTGGAGGCCATTCGAGTCATCATGTTCAAGAAGCCAGCTGGAGATGATTTGAGCTTTGTGACATGGGGCGTTTTCCTGCTGGAAGGAGCCATCACAACATGGTGGTCATAAAGGGATAGACGTGGTCAGCAACAATACTCAGGTAGGCCGTGGCATTTAAATGATACTCAGTTGGCAGTAAGGGGCCCAAAGTGTGCAAAAGAAAATAGCAGCCTGAACTGTTGATACGAGGCAGGATGGATCCATGCTTTCATGTTGTTGACGCCAAATTCTGACCCCACCATCCAAATGTTGCAGCCGAAATCGACACTCATCACACCAGGCAACATTTTTCCCATCTTTTTGGTATGAATTGTAGTCTCCATTGCCTGTTCTTAGCTGACAGGAGTATCACCCAGTGTGTTCCCCTGATGCTGTAGCCAACCTGGTTTAAAGGCTCGACGTGTCGTGTGTTCAGAGATGCTCTTCTGCATACCTCGGTTGGTTATTTGAGTTCCTGTTACCTTTCTTTCAGCTCAAACCAGTCTGGCCATTCTCCTCTGGGATTTTCATCCAGAGAAACTGCCGCTCACTAGATATTTCCCCCTATTGGACCATTTTCTGTAGACCCTAGAGATGGTTGTGTGTGAAAATCTCAGCAGATCCGTTTCTGAAATACTCAGAGCAGCCCGTCTGGCACCAACAACCATGTCACGTTCAAAGTCACTTCAGTCTCCTTTCCTCCCCATTCTGATGCTCGGTTTGAACTTCAGCAGGTCATCTGGACAATGCCTACATGCCAAAATGCATTGAGCTGCTGCCATGTGATTGGCTGATTAGATATTTGCTTTAATATGCAGTTGAACAGGTGTACCTAATAAAGTGTCTGGTGTGTGTGTGCTATAATCTGGATCATACATAATAAAATCAGAAAGATATCAATGTTAAAATAATAATCTACACTCACTGAGCAAATGTTTAGGAATGTGATACTCCAGGTTTATACTCCATGCAGCACATTCTCCAGAGGAAACTACCGCTACGCAAGTGTTGTACTGTTTATACTTGCGCGCATACGTTACGTAAATCTGGAAGATTCCACCAGGTGGCAGTGCGAGCTATCATCACGGTAAGAAAACGTTCGGCTTCGCTGTGTTGTGAATTTCCTGAAACATCCATTAAATTCCGAGAGGACTCCTTGCCACAGTATCTCTGAAAAAAGTGGATGTTTAATGATTACATCCATTAATCCAGAGATGTGCTCATTCCAGCTGGCATTGGGCATGAGGCAGAACAATCCCTGGACGGGTCATCAGCTCATTGCAAGATGAATACAAGCCCACGCACATACACTCTGCTGTCATTTTAGTGTCACCAAATCTTCGTATCTTTGAAAGGAAACCGGAGCCCACTGTGGAAACCCAGCAGGAAAACATGGAAACTCCAGGCAGGGAACACCAGGGATGTGACTCTCTACTGAGAGACAGCAGCGATACCGCTCCGCCAATGTGCCGCCACACATGTGTAATTATTACCAGTATTCATTATTTAAATGAAGTTAACTATTTATCTGTAAAATGTAACATGCATTTCATCGTGAACGTGATATCAAGTATAAATCTAAGGATTCTAAATGTGCAGAGAGCTGGAATATCAGCCATTTCATGTGCTCTGTGTGGCGATTGCTGTTGTCAGGTCAGGAGGAAGCCCCAATAGCCCGAAGCGATTAAAAGCTGGGTCGGTTTTAAGATGACGTTTATGATGGTCTACTCTAATGATAAAATAAACTACGGGATTAAACTAGACATTTCGAGATTTAAGCTTAAATTTCCACTTTAATCACAAAATTTTCACAGTGTCCCTAACTTTTTTTTTTGTTGTGAAGGAGATAAAAAAAAGGGTGTCACAGAAGATGGTATGTGCCTCCTATCTATCTATCTATCCATCTATCTATCTATCTATCTATCTATCTATCTATCTATCTATCTATTATATAGCGCCTTTCCTATCTGTCTGTCTGTCTGTGTCTCTCTCTCTCTCTCTCAGATGATAAGTAAAATGAATGCTGGGAACGCGTGGAAGCCATGATGTGTGTGCGTACACGTTCTGAGCTTGAACTATAAACCGGCCCTTACTGGGTCTCATAACATGGATTACACAAGTTGTTGGAAATATTAGTGATGATTCGAGTGCCTCCCCACTCACTTTGATTAGTAAGAAAATTGCTATATAAATATAAAGAATTGTTATTACTTCCCTGAGATTTTGGACCATGTGAGTAGGATTTCACCAGGCAGTGTCTGCAGGTTTTTTATCTGCACATTTGAGCTGCCACATCCCGAAGGTGTTTAAATGGATTTAGATCAGGTGACTGCGAAGGCCCAGTGGTAGCCCAGCATGGAAAATTAGATGCAGAGATGACCCATAGAGGGCAGTATGGATGGAACAATTGGAGGAAGGTTGCCAGGAGTATTGTGTGATCGAAGAATTAAGGTGAAGGTTAAAGGTGAGGTTTTTAAGACTGTGGTAAGAGCAGCAATGATGTATGGAGCTGAGACATGGGCAGTAAAAGGGAGCCCAGCAGGAGAAGAAATTAGATGTGGCAGTAATGAGTGTTGAGATGGATTTGTGGAGTTACACAAAAGGACAGAATAAGAAACGAGACAATCGGAGGTATTGCAAACATCTAAGAAAGTACAGGAAGGAAGGATGAAGTGGTATGGATATAAGAAATTTGACAAATGAGAGGAGACCATTCACTTCATCATGCCAGTTTGTTGTGATGAAGAGAAACAGTAAATATGTGGGCAAAAAAGTGAACAGAATTGAAATACAGAGAAAGAGAAACAGAAAGTGAAGGAGGACCGAAGCAGAGGTGGATGGATAAAGTGAAAGAAAATTTGGAGGAAAAGGGTCTGGCTGGTGGGGAAGTGCAGGACTGAGCCACATGGAGAAGGTTGATCAAGCACATCAACCCCACATAGAAGTGGGATAGGATGAAGAAGACAACGACAACTGAAGAACACTGAACTCATTGTCCTGTTTGTGAAATCAGTTTGAGATGAGTTTTATTTTGTGATTTGGTGCATTATCATGTTGGAAGTAGCTAGTAGAAGATGGGGAAAATGTAACCCTAGTGGGATTCATATGCTCAGCAACAATATTCAGACAGGCCATGGCATTCAAGTGATGATTGATTGGTATTAACCAGCCCTAAACGTGCCAAGAAAACATTCCTTATACCGTTACAACAGTGCCAGCCTGGACTCTTGACATAAGACAGTGTAGGTGCTCCAGAGGATGGTTGGGCATCCCGCCCAGGATGGAAATGAATTCCTTACCTTACGGGAGGATGAAATAAGTGGGGGCAATACCTGGCCGGGACACTTTTCTATTCCTGCCCTGATCGGGATGCCCAAAGACTGCTGAAACGGACAGGGGAACAGTTCATCCTCCACCATTTTAGGTGGCAGTATCCCTCTTATGGAGTCCTAGTCTGGACACCCGCAGGGCTGCTTTGATTTGGAGTCCAGAAGTGTAGCCCTGTAGGGATACCTTGGGGACAATAGAGGGAGCTGCTGGGGGAGGGAGAAGAATTATGAAGTATCAACTATTTGTTGTGTAATTCTGACTTCTTATTGGGGAAGGAGTTAGATAAAGTACTTGGAAGGAGAATTAAAAAATCGATTATTTTATTCTATTAACGTGTGTTGTGTTACTGGTACTGTGGTTTAGGGCTCTGTGGCGCCCTCGTGTGGTCACAACAGGTTGGGTTCATGGATTCATGCGACCGACCCCACCATCTGTGTACCTCAGTGGAAATCGAGATTCATCAGACCAGTTTTGGTGAGCCTGTGCCCACTGCAGCCTCGGCTTTCTGTTCTTAGCTGACATGAGTGGAACCCGACGTGGTCTTCTGCCATTGTAGCCCCTTCTGGCTCAAGGCTTGATGCATTGTGCAATTTGAGATCTTGAGTGAAATTATGAATGAGGAAAATATGCCAGGGTTTGAACTTTGTAGAGAAAATGACTCTATGTTGCCAATCTTCAGTCTTTAAGGCGTTTTGAGAAAAAATGTACATCACATTTATAGTCGAACTGATGGCAATAGCAATTTGAGCCCCCTATGATGTAGACTTGGATTGCCGTGTTAAGCTACAGTATGTTAGATGCCAAAGTGTAAAGTCCACATACTCTATGCTTTCTCTTGCGGTGTCTATTGCCTTGTTTACTAATTAATTACAAACCCATGTTTAGACTCTTAATATACTGAATTTCCACGTCTTAGATTGTGTTTTGGTCAATAAATGTTAATTCTTCTTTTTTTTTTTTTTTTATTTATTAATATGTCTTTGTCAATGTGTCCGCTGTTTGGATTCAGTGAATACCAGGCCAAAATTGTAAAAAGAAGTTTTATTTTCAGCTTTTTTTTTTTTCTTTTTTCAGGTGCATTTAATTCCCCATCATTTTTCTTTTGGCTGTAATCAGTTTACACTATTTTGTTGAACAATGAAAAAGGGATAAAATCTGTTTTGGTTGACTTGGCGAGAATTACAAAGGTTCAGTCGGGCCGTGCACATGGTTTTATAATTGTGATTGCTTTCAAAACCACCCAAGCAAAAACGAGCTTTCTCCTAAAATCTGCCCCCTCTCCACTGTATGCTCCATCCCTATTGGTAGGTGTGATGTAAAGCACATTTATTCCAGATGTAGACATGTTTGTGTTGCCTTTAAATTCTGGCTTTTTGAACTTTCTGTTCATTCGTCTCGTGGTGATTGACACCTCCCTGGCCCACTGCTTTACAATCCTGGGTGGAGTGCCTGCTGCTTTGTGCCGTAGGACCACATCAAGTGGCAGAGTCTCGGCTGTAGTGAAGTAAGAGTTGAACGATAACAGCTTAATATGATTTGTTCTGTAGGTTTTTAGCTGCAATTCATTTTAATTGTGTGTATGAAGTTAAAAAGTATTAGTGTCAGATAAAGATTCATTGCTGCGGTTTGATTTAGGACTGGTATTATAGGAAGCGGGCATGTGTTCTGGCAGATGTTTGCATAAGGCTCTGTCGTTTCTGACAGCAGTTAAAAAGTACGGTTGTGGTAATCAAATTGTGGCTGCACCAAGTCAGATGCAAGAACCAGATCGAATTAAACTAGGTTTAAGATTTATGTTGGGAGCAGTTGCTGATATAAAATTTCACTAGCTCATTGCTTTCCCTTGAAGCTACAGTGAGTTCCTGTGGTGCTTTACATGACTTCTGGTGTTTGCCATATACCCGCTGCCTTAGGTGTTAATGCATTCATATTATCTACGTGACACGAAGGCGGTCTTGGGGTCCTATCAGGGTGACAGTAATGTCCTAAATAGATCCAGGCCAGGCCCCTGTTTAACAGATTACAAAAATAACCCCACATGTACTACAGTAAAACTCGGTAAATATCGGGGGGGGATTGCAGGCAGGCATCCCCCTTCAGTTATCACCAGTAAGCAAAGAAGGTTCAGCTCTCGCTGAGCTCCATGATCAGCTTTTAGTTAAATCAAATTTACTGTCCTGTGCATTTAATATAATGCAGTTCTTACTTGTATGTCTTTTCAGGACGGTTGACAAAAATGATTACGTAAATAAATAGAAAATACACAAAGCCTGCACCATACAGGGCCCCTTGGAAGGTTTTACATGTTATTGTTCTACAACTGTAGCTGTGCTTTCCCAATATTACCAAAGTTCTGCAGCTCTAGTTTGCTTCATGGGATTCTAGCAATAGTGTGACATGTTGAAATGGTTCCACAGACCAAATATCTTCATTTTTAAAAGCTTTAGGAAAAGTTCAAAGTAAAACGGTTCACACAAAAATTGAAATTGCAAAGTAGAGAAAAGTTGTGGTTTAAGAAAAGTTCTTACAGCTTACTAGGGGGTTTGCCCCCCACCCCGCATGCTTCACTTGCCAAAGGCCTGTGCTACGTGCCAGCCACTTCACGTCTCTGCTGCTCGCATTGTGAAGAGGGAGGCTGAACGCACCCCAAGGAGGTGTGGTGGCTCCTCCAGAACCGCCTCTTAAATGGTGATACAATGGGAAACAAATATAGTGTGTTGTTTTTTTTTTTATTTATTAATTTTATTACAATCCATACATAGCAATCAAGTTTTTACAAAAAAAAGAATTATGTTAAGAACAGATCGATCCCCACCCCTGAGAGAGAGAGCGAGCCAAACGGTGTAAAATTTAAGGCTTGTAAAAATACCTAAATTAATAAATTCTCTGTGCTTTATAAACTTATTTTAAAATATTACTGATTAGATCCTGCCATGTTTTGAAAAAGGTCTGTACAGATCCTCTAACTGAGTATTTGATTTTTTCCAATTTCAGATAGTATAACACCTCAGTTTCCCACTGACTTAAAAGAGGAGAGTTTGTGTTCTTCCAGTTTATCAGAATAAGTCTGCGTGCCAACAGTGTAGTGAATGCCATCACAATTTGTTTGTCTTTCTCCACTTTAAGACCCTCTGGAAGAACCCCAAACACAGCTGTTAATGGGTTAGGAGGGATTGTGAGTCCAAGGCTGTCTGAGAGGTCATTAAAAATTTTTGTCCAGAATGATGTTAATTTGGTGCAGGCCCAGAACATGTGAGGCTGGGACTTGGCTGCAACGTTCGCAGGTTGGATCATGCCCTGGAAACATTTTGGAGAGTTTTAGTCGAGACAGATGTGCTCGATATATAATTTTGAGTTGTATAATTGTATGCTTTGCGCATATGGAGCTCGAGTGAATTCTCTGCATTGCTACTTTCCACTCCTTTTCTGATATATTAATTAAGAGGTCTTTTTCCCAGTGTCCTCTTGGATCTTTGAAAGGAAGGGATTGTAAAAGGATTTTATATATTGTAGAGATGGAGTCTAATTCCTTAAAATTGAGCAATATTTTTTCCAGCGTGGATGAGGGTGCAAGATGAGGAAAATCTGGAAGGTTCTGTTTAACAAAGTTCCTGATTTGAAGATAGTGAAAGAAATGTGTAGCTGGAATGTTAAATTTGGAATGTAATTGTTCATAGGATGCAAAGACGTTGTCTTTATAAAGATCTCTAAGCAAGTTAATTCCTAATTTTTTCCAGATATTAAAAACTGCATATGTTTGTGAGGGTTGAAAGACGTGGTTCTCTTGTAGGTGTGCCACAGATAGAAGCTTCTCCGTCTTAAAATGCTTTCTACATTGGTTCCAGATTCTAAGTGAGTGGAGCACAATTGGGTTATTAGTGTATTGCCGATAACGTGTGTTTATTGGAGCACAAAGCAAGGAATACAAAGAAGTACTGCAGGATTTTACTTCTATTGCGGTCCAAGCATGTGTATGTTCTTCTATTTGTGTCCAGGTTCTTATCGCCTGTATATTTGCCGCCCAGTAATAAAACTGGAAGTTAGGTAGAGCCGTTCTGCCTTTTGTCTTTGTAGGGTCGCTCTTTTGATGCGTGGATGTTTTGAATTCCAAATAAATGAGGTTATTGTTGAATCTAATTGCCTAAAGAATGATTTATTAATGTATATTGGGATGTTTTGAAATAAAAAAAGGAGCTTAGGAAGAATATTCATCTTAACAGTGTTAATTCTTCCAGCTAGTGTGAGATGAAGGGTTGACCACAAATATAGTGTGTTGTTTTTTTTTTTGTTTTTTCAGCTGCTGGCTTGCTGCTGCCATGCCGTGTGATCTCCATCTCTTGCGTCGCTTCGAACTTTTAAACGCCTGTACAGCAGCTGTCCTTCTCTTTGTCTTTTATTTCCGACTCTGGGCTGTGGTTAAATCTCTTGGCACAAAGTCTCATCTCGTCTCACGGGACGCAAGTTCTTGATATTTTTTAGTTTATAATTTAAAAACAGATTAAGAATCTGAAAAGCTAACAATATCACATTAAAGTTTGATAAATTCGGAAAAGAATGATACCAAACACAGTCAAATGAAAAAGCCTGCATAATAGTTGACTCTCCTTTCAACAAAAAAGATAACAGTGGTGTGTCTTTCATTTCCTAAAAACATCTGAGCACTGCGGTGTTTTCCGAAAAAAGATTTTCAATGACGCAGTATTTAGTTGTATGAAATTAAATCAAATGTGAAAAAGTGGCTGTGCAAAAATGTGGGTCCCCTTGTCACTTTGCTGATTTGAATGCCTGTCACTGCTCAATGCTGATGACTTGGTTGGATGAGCTCGTCAAGCCTTGAACTTCATAGACAGGAGTGTCCAATCATGAGTGGTCAAAGGTATTTAAGGTGGTCAATCGCAAGTTGTGCTTCCCTTTGACTCTCCTCTGAAGAGTGACAGACAGCATGGGATCCTCAAAGCAACTCTCCAAAGATCTGAAAACAAAGATTGTTGAGTCTCCTGGTTTAGGGGAAGGCTACAAAAAGTCATCTCAGAGGTTCAAACTGTCAGTGTCAACTGGAAGGATTTGAATCAGGAAAT
This sequence comes from Polypterus senegalus, assembly GCF_016835505.1. Lineage (NCBI taxonomy): Eukaryota > Metazoa > Chordata > Cladistia > Polypteriformes > Polypteridae > Polypterus > Polypterus senegalus. The sequence goes on along the minus strand of NC_053162.1, from coordinate 180,146,411 downwards.
GGTAGGCCACAGGCACAGTTGCTGTTAAACCAACTCAGCAGGTCTGGCAGGCCAAGAAAAATACAGGAGTGGCACATGTAGAGGCAGGATTGTGAGAATGGTGACAGACAACCCACAGATCACCTCCACTGACCTGCAAGAACATCTCGCTGCAGATGGTGTATCTGGACATCGTTCTACAATTCAGCACAATTTACACAGAGAACATCTGTATGGCAGGGTGATGAGATAGAAGCCTTTTCTACACTCACGCCATAAACAGAGTCGCTTGTTGTATGTAAATGCTCATTTAGACAAGCCAGGTAGCGCTCGCTGCTGCCTCGTAGTTAGGGGACCCGGTTTCGCTTCCCAGGTCCTCCCTGCATGGGGCTTGCATGTTCTCCCCGTGTCTGTGTGGGTTTCCTCCGGGCACTCCGGTTTTCTCCCACAGTCCAAAGACATGCAAGTTAGGTGGATTGGCGATTCTAAATTGTCCCTAGTGTGTGCTTGGTGTGTTTGTGTGTGTCCTGTGGTGGGTTGGTACCCTACCTGGGATTGGTTCCTGCCTTGTGCCCTGTGTTCTCTGGGATTGGCTCCAGCAGACCCCCATGACCCTGTGTTTGGATTCAACGGGTTGGAAAATGGATGGATGGATTCATTTTGGAACAAAGTGCTTTGGACTGATGAGACACAAATTGAGTTCTTTGGTCAGAACAAAAAGCGCTTTGCATGGCGGAAGAGGAACACCGTATTCCAAGAAAAACACCTGCTACCTCCTGTCAAATGTGGTGGAGGGTCCATCATGCTGTGTGGCTCGTTCAGGGACTGGGGCCCTTGTTAAAGTCGAGGCTCGAATGAATTCAACCCAATATCAACAAATTCTTCAGGATAATGTTCAAGCATCAGTCACAAAGTTGAAGTTACACAGTGGTTGGATATTCCAACAAAACAATGACCCAAAACACAGTTGGAAATCTACAAAGGCATTCATACCGTGGGAGAAGTACAATGTTCTGGAATGGCCGTCACAGTCCCCTGACTTGAATATCACTGAAAATCTATGGGATGATTTGAAGCAGGCTGTCCATCAAATTGAACTGAACTGGAGAGATTTTGTAATGAAGAATGGTCAGAAATACCTCCATCAGAGTCCAGACACTCATCACAGGCTATAGGAGGACAGCGTCTAGAGACTCAAAGGAGCAAAAGGAGGCTCAACTAAGTATTGATGTCATATCTCTGTTTATGCACTTGTCTAATTTTGTTATGATGCATACTGCATATTTTCTGTTAATCCAATAAACTTAATGTCACTGCTGAAATCCTACTGTGTCCATAAGGCAAGTCAGATATTAAAAGGAAGTTGTTACTTTGAAAGCTCAGACAATGATAAACAAAAATCCAAAGATTCGGAGGGGTTCCCAAACTTTTTCATATGTAGGTTTTAAAATAACCCTGATTTAAATCGTGACATAAAAGCGTCACATAAAATCGTTACACTTTCAGGCTTAGGATTATATATATATATATATATATATATATATATATATATATATATATATATATATATATATATATATATAATATCTCGTCTATGGTTCTCTGTGTAATGACCCTGTAGCCCTGGAATCAGACTAGTCGCTCTTCTCTGGACCTTCTCTAGTGCTGCTATGTCCTTTTTGTAGCCCGGAGACCCAAATTGCACACAGGACTCCAGATGAGGCCTCACCAGTGTGTTATAAAGCTTGAGCAGAACCTCCTGTGACTTGTACTCCACATATCAAGGCACTATATAACCTGACATTCTGTTAGTCTTTTTAATGGCTTCTGAACACTGTCTTGCATTTGATGGAGATTAGTCCATTACAACCCCTAAATCCTTCTCATAAGGTATGCCGTATATACTCGCGTATAAGTCAGGTTTTGAAACGCGAAAAATCTTCATAAAATCAGACCCTGACTCATATGCCTGTTCAAAAATGCTACTTATTTTTTTTTTTTTTTTTACATCTTCTTGTCTCCTCCAATCTCGCACCAGTTTCTCAGATACATTGAATTTTGTTGCAGCAGCATACTTACCAATTTCTTTCGCCACTTCAATGCCTTTTAAATTAAAACCAGGTTCATATTTTCTTCTGATCGAATACTCCATAGTAGATAAACGTGTTTGAGGGTGTGAGATACAAAAAGCACAAAACAGTGCAAACGTCACTTCAGAATAGTTTGGGTATTCTAAAATTTGTTCTGTGTATTGTATCGTATTGTATTGACCTCCTCCTTTTTGACACCCACTGCACGCCCAACCTACCTAGAAAGGGGTCTGTTTTCGAACTGCCTTTCCCGAGGTTTCTTCCATTTTTTCTCTACAAGGGTTTTTTAGGGAGTTTTTCCTTGTCTTCTTAGAGAGTCAAGGCTGGGGTGCTGTCAAGAGGCAGGGCCTGTTAAAGCCCATTGTGGCACTTCTTGTGCGGTTTTGGGCTCGACAAAAAAAACAAAAAAGGCCGTGTGCCCCGTGGTTACTCTCTCAGGTGGGCGGGTGTTAGCATATCATAATCTCTTGGACCAGTAGCGTGAGTTTTACCCATTCGACTTATATGACCGACATTATAAAATACCAGAAATCATACGATAAAATCAAGTCCCGACTTATATTTGAGTTTATACAGTACTTTTGATTATCAGTATATTCAAATGTTGACCACAGAAGAAAAACAACTTCATAATAAAATAAATAAATATATTAAACATATAAATGTCTTAAAACTAGAAATTAGCAAAACATAAACCCAAATCTTGCCAATCCATTAAAGGACTATAATAAAAATATGACACTACTACCTTTTAACCTCGCTGTATGCCAATACAAAAAGAAAAGATTTTAATTGAGATTTAAATATGGTCTTTTTATATTTATTTATTTATATATATATATATATATATATATATATATATATATATATATATATATATATATATATACATACAGTATATATGGTCTGAATATAAAAATGTAGGCAATGCCATAGACCAGGGGCAGCCACAGACAAAGCCTGATCCAATGATCTCCAAGGCCTAGAGCTGGAGTAGGGGTGAGAGTTCTGAGATGTAATTGGTACCAAACCACCGAGTGCTAATAATAAGACTTGAAACTTGTATTCTCTCTTTTCCTGGCAGCCGATGAGGAGAGGCCAGTACTGGATGAATATATTCTGCCTTCTTTGTACCAGTCAGGAAGATGAGCTGCTACATTTTGCACCAGCTGCAAACAGGACAGGAAAGATTGACTGACGTCCAAACAAAGAGAATTACAATAAGACGAAAATAAATACATGAACAGGTGTCTCTTAAGCCTTTAAACAAAAGCACAGATTTTAGTTTGGCTATCCCCTTGAGCTGCAAGATGCTGCCTGTTACCACACTTATGAAACTCTGCATACCTGTGCCAGGTTCCCCAAAATGCCTAAAGATGCACTTCCTTACTAAAGCACAGGTGTCAGCACATTTTAGAAGAAAACCCAGCTTATGGTCCTTCACTGCATAATATGGAAAATCTGTGCAAACCTTGACAGTCTGGACTTGCATACCAAACGAACACAAATTCAGCTTTCTATGTATTAATTATGAAGAAAAGAAAAAAAACAGAATATCCCAGGCAGACAAGGAAAGACAACACAAAGGCCACTTTTTTAGTGACTGGCATTTGAGCCAAGTCTCTTGGTGCTGTGAGGCAGTAGGGCTAAGCGCTGGAGCACTGTGCCGCCTGCCATCCATTACACGATACAATATATGGCATTGTAGACGGTCGTAGACGGTCTCGACTATTGCTGCATCAGTGCTGATTGAGATAGATAGATGTGCTTTATTGATCCCTGAGGGGAAATTGTCTTCTTTCAGCAGCAACATACAGTAGAACATAAAGTCATAGTGCAAAAGAATAATCAAAACAAAGGGCAAAGTAATACACAAGAGTAAGGCCGAGATTATAGACACATTCTGAAAATAATAATGATGATACAAACAAATTTCCTTTATGCCAGTGTGTCTGCTAGAAGTGATGCCGTTATGTCTTCTGTCTGTAATGACATGTTTTATTTTGGAGACTTTCAGGGCCAGCCTGAAATGTTGCCATTTTTGTTCATCCTTTTCATTGTTTTCTTTTTAGTATTTTCAATGCTGTATATTAATAAATACCAATTCGTTTTTAAACGAATAGTAATTTCTCCTCTAAAAGGTATTGTAACACACTTGGCATGTGCTGAAGCTTGACTCGACACTGGGGATGAACTTTTCTAGGCTTTCTGGAGTCAGAGTTGGAGGCTTTTTTTCAATGACTGCACGCCCTTGTAATTGGATTAGGTGTTTTTCCACATAGTTTGCCGTTGTTGGGTCTCTCTCTCAGTTTGGCATTTTCGGTATGTCTTTTCTCTACAGAAACGGGAGATTACAATTTTTTTTCTTGCCTACCACTACAAAGTAAGTAACAAATTAAAAAATACCAGTTTTGGGTGGAGTGTTCTTTTGAGTTCAGGCTAGCGAGAGCCTGTTCTGTTCTTGGAAGAATTATACCCAAGGTAGGAGCCGACCCTGGACTGAGCACTAGTCCACTATAGGGCACACCCACTCATACAATGCCAGTTTACAGTTGGATGGTAATCTAAAATGAAGGATTTTGTGATGTAGGGAAAGCCTAGAAAAATTAGTGAATGAGTCAGACATGGAGAGGACATGACAGCTCACAGTTGTGGGAGACCAGCACCAATGTTATGGCCCTTTTCTTTTCAACATCAGAACAATCTAGACGAGAAAAGGCCATTCAGCCGACAAAAGGCGATTTTCCACTGCATAGTACGGCACAGCACAGTTCAGTACAGCTCACCTTGGTTCGGCTCAGTTCGGCTCGGTTTGCGTTTCGACTGCAGTTCAGTACCGCTTTAGAGTGGGTGGGATTATTCACGTGTCGTTAGAGTTGCGCCGCCTCTACTGCCGTGACACCGTGGAACTTTTACAACAACACGCAGATAACGATAACACTTTAGCTTGACGACGTGCAAGGTAAGCATCTAAAAAAAGCACATCACTAGCTAACTTTTATCACAGTTGCAAAGCATAAAATGAACTTAACTGCCAGTGTAACATTAAAATGCTGCTTCTGTATATTGCAGATCTTCCACATTTTGCAAAAAAGTCGCCGCAACAGACCATTTGTTTGGACATTTAACCGTGCTTCAGAGTGGTGGGATGTGATTGTTCCCGGTTTTACAAACGCTGGAGAACTTTCGAATGTCTGAAGAAACATTCATCCACTTATGCAACAAACTGCGTCCAGTGATGGAGAGACGGGACACAAACTTCCGCGTGTGTGTACCTTTAAAGAAAAGAATAGCCAGTGACGCAGTAATGACGATTTTCTCCGGCCAATCAGTGACCAGCAGAGTTTACACGCCACGCTTTGGTAACGGTTCGCGCGCTTGGAACGTCGGCTGAGGTGGTACTAAAAAAAGGACCAGGTACTGTTTCCAGTGGAAAACGCCCCAAAAGTGAGCTGAACTGAACCGTGTCGTGCCGTACTATGCAGTGGAAAAGCGCCAAAAGCTTGCCAGTCCTATCCACTTTATTCTTCCAAAATAACATCAAGATCAAATCAAGTTTTGAAGGCCTCTGAAGTCCTACTGTCTACCACATTACTTGGTCGCTTATTGTTCTCTGTGTAAAGAAAAACTTCCTAATGTTTGTGCCCTGTAGCCCTGGAATCAGCCTAGTTGATCTTCTCTGGACTGCCAAATGTTTGTGTGAAATTTCTTTTTAACATGTTTCCAACTTTTTCCCCATGTTCCGAATGATTGATAGATAGATACTTTATTAATCCCAAGGGGAAATTTTAAAGTCATTTTAAAGTCCCAGCCTTGACCCACTGGACTAATTCCCTTCATAATTTTAAACACTTCTAAATGAAAGGCTCTGCTCTTTGAATTTGTCCTCATCACTCATCCCTTGTAGCCCTGAATCAGCCTTGTTGCTCTTCTATGGACCTTCTCTTGTGCTGTTATGTCATTTTTTTTAACCTGGAGACCAAAACTGCACCCAGTACTCCAGATGAGGCTTTATGCTGTGCACGTCCACATAGCCATGAGGGGCTTTGTGATGTCAGTTTTGACATACGTGCCTACAGATCTTTGTGCCTGTAACAACAGCATCATTTATTTCCATAACACATTTTCCTACAATGTAGCTGAAAGTGCTTTATGAGAGCAGAAGGAGAAAGTTACAAGAAAAGAAAAACATAAGGTTAGGCAAGAATATTAAAGAATAAGTATCAAAGAAAAGCAAATAAATCCATACAATTTTGTAAAACATAGATATATTATTAGTAGAAGGGTAACATCCTTAAACAGAATCGTAATGAAAGCCTCTGTGAACCCGATGATAAGGTCAGATGGCCGGGAGGAGAGAACACAACAAGCTCCAGTTCAGTTGGAGTAGAAAGAAAAACCAAAATCTGCAGGGGTTCCAGAGCCCAAAGACCACTCAGTCCCCACTGGGCATTCTACCTAACATAACCGTTCATAAGTTATTCCTCCTTTAACCCCCCCCAGGCTTTGTCTAAGAGGATTTCACGCAGTCGGTCTCATGGACAGCTGAGGCTCCCGCTTCCATTCTAGCATCACAGGTGGCTGCATGGTGCCTTGATCAGATAAAAAAGAAAATTGAGATTAGTAAAGTTTGCAAGCCCCTCAACAGTATGATAATTCTATACAGTTTATTAAGAGTACAAATTTGGCTACGGCAAAAGCCAAATTAAAGTAATGAATGTTTAATTGTTTTTTTTTTTTATGTTCTACAGTATTAGTCAGACGTATCTCTCTATTACTAAAGTATTCCAGATTTTGGGTGTATAACAGCAGAAGGCCGCCTCGCCACTTCTTTTAAGTTTAGCTCTTGGAATTCTAAGCAGACCAACACACAGGACACACACACAGTCCTGGGAGTCTTGAGTGCGCATGCGCTAGACAACTAAACACCTACGCCTTTGAAGAGAACGCCAGTGCGTGTGAGTCGGACCATTCTGCCTCAGTGGATTTGGTGCACAAAACCTTCGACTCCTCAATTTATGGCACCTCCAACTCTGACTCCATTCTTTGTAATTAGACTCATATATTTACTACATTGATTGAAAGCACATAACATACAGGATACAAGGCATCTTGTCACTGACAAATGTGAGTCATCAGGTGAAGTTTTAGTGGCCTAACCTGTTAAAGTTTGGGTTTAAAGGCGGTAGAAATGCCGCTGTGGCTTTTCTACATTATTTATTAAAGAAGTTGCATATAAGCAACTTGATCGTGGGAAGAGGGCTATATCAGTAAAATGTATTATTAGTAGTATTATTATTATTATAACAAAGACAAGGGTGCCACGGTAGCACTGCTGCCTTCCAGTAAGGAGACCCGGGTTTGCTTGCCGGGTCCTCCCTGTGTGGAGTTTGCATGTTCTCCCCGTGTCTGCGTGGGTTTCCTCCCACAGTCCAAAGACATGCAAGACATGCAGGTTAGGTGCATTGCCGATCTTAAATTGCCCCTAGTGGGTGCTGGGTGTGTGGGCCCTGCGCTGAGCTGGCACCCTGCCCAGGGTTTGTTTCCTGCCGTTGCACCCTGTGTTGGCTGGGATTGGCTCCAGCAGACCCCCTTGACCCTGTAGTTAGGATATAGTGGGTTGGATAATGGATGGATGGAAGAAGTTACATATAAGCAACTTGATCGTGGGAAGAGGGCTATATAAGTAAAATGTTTTATCATTAAACAAAGACAAGGGTGGCGCAGTGGTGGCGCTGCTGCTACGCAGTTAGGAGAGCTGGGTTCACTTCCCGGGTCCTCCCTGCGTGTAGTCTGCATGTTCTCCCCGTGTCTGCGTGGGTTTCCTCCCACAGTTCAAAGACATGCAGGTTAGGTGCATTGGCGATCTTAAATTGCCCCTAGTGTGTGCTTGGTGTGTATGCCCTATGGTGAGCTGGCACCCTGCCCAGGGTTTGTTTCCTGCCTTGCACCCTGTGTTGGCTGGGATTGGCTCCAGCAGACCCCCTTGACCCTGTAGTTAGGATATAGTGGGTTGGAAAATGACTGACAGGCTGACTGACAAAACCTTCCAAATTTGAATGAGGCTATATTGTTATCAAAAGGCTAGAAGAACAAAAAGTGTAATCAATTTAGTATATTTGGAAATATTAACACAGTACAATTTACATTTAGTCAGAGTTATATATCCCCCCATATTGCTTTCTGCCCGACATCAAAACCACAACCCTAAGCCCAGTGCTGCACACACTTGATTGTACTCTGAACATAACTGGGTGCGTATCTGCCATCCACAATTGCACCCACAGCTCTCTGCACCAATCCAGTTTTGGAGGATAAAGAATTGTGTGCGTGTGTGTAAGAAATGTGGACTGGCTTGGTTCCTGCCCTTCACCCAGCTCAACCCGAGTAAGCTCTGGCCCCCATGACTGTGAATTCTATAAAGCGGGTTTGCATGTGAATTATTGGGCGGCTGTGTGTTTGCTGCAAGTTTATGGAAAACACACAAAAAAGTAATATATATAAATGCAGGGGCCTCCTCCGCTAACCTTTCTGCTTTTGACATAAATAATACTGCAAAAGTTGTGTTTTCAAGCCCGGTCTCTGACATGTCATATGATAGAACACTGGTAGTAGCACATGGAATGAGGAGCTACTTATTTGAGTTAATTTTAATCTTTATTTGCAGTGGCGCAGTGAAGCGCTGCTGTCTCGCCGTAAGGAGACCAGGGTTCACATCCCCTGTGGTCTGCATGGGTTTCCTCCCACTGCCCAAAGATATGCAGGTTGATTTGCCAGCCCTATATTGGACACAATGTGAGATTGTGTGTGTGTTTGGTGTGTGTGCCCGCGCCCTGTCCAAAGATTTTATTCTGCCTGGTGTCCGATGCTATCTGGCTTGTCTCCACCGCCCAGGCAAACCCTGGTCTGGATGAAGCTGGTTAGAAAATGACATTTCATCTTTAGTTACTGTATGATTTACAGTGGGATGCAAACGTTTGGGCAACCTTGTTAATAGTCATTATTTTCCTGTATAAATCGTTGGTTGTTACGATAAAAAATGTCAGTTAAATATATCATATAGGAGACACACACAGTGATATTTGAGAAGTGAAATGAAGTTTATTGGATTTACAGAAAGTGTGTAATAATTGTTCAAACAAAATCAGGCAGGGGCATGAATTTGGGCACCATTGTTTTAGAACTAATTATTGGAACTCCAATTGGCTCGGTAAGCTCAGTGACCCCTGACCTACATACACAGGTGAATCCGAGTATTTAAGGGGGTCCATTGTAAGTTTCCCTCCTCCTTTCATTTTCTCTGAAGAGTAGCAACATGGGGGTCACAAAACAACTCTCAAATGACCTGAAGACAAAGATTGTTCACCATCATGGTTTAGGGAAGGATACAGAAAGCTGTCCCAGAGATTTAAGCTGTCTGTTTCCACAGTTAGGAACATATTGAGGAAATGGAAGACCACAGGCTCAGTTCAAGTTAAGGCTCGAAGTGGCAGAACAAGAAAGATTTCGGATAGACAGAAGTGACGAATGGTGAGAACAGTCAGAGTCAACCCACAGACCAGCACCAAAGACCTACAACATCATCTTGCAGCAGATGGAGTCACTGTGCATCGTTCAACCATTCGCACTTTACACAAGGAGATGCTGTATGCGAGAGTGATGCAGAGGAAGCACAAACAGAGCCGCTTGAGGTCTGCTCAAGCACATTTGGACAAGCCAGCTTCATTTTGGAATAAGGTGCTGTGGACTGATGAAACTAAAATGAGTTATTTGGGCATAACAAGGGGCGTTATGCATGGAGGAAAAAGAACACAGCATTCCAAGAAAAACACCTGCTACCTACAGTAAAATATGGTGGTGGTTCCATCATGCTGTGGGGCTGTGTGGCCAGTGCAGGGACTGGGAATCTTGTCAAAGTTGAGGGACGCATGGATTCCACTCAGTATCAGCAGATTCTGGAGACCAATGTCCAGGAATCAGTGACAAAGCTGAAGCTGCGCCGGGGCTGGATCTTACAACAAGACAACGACCCGAAACACTGCTCAAAATCCACTAAGGCATTCATGCAGAGGAACAAGTACAACGTTCTGGAATGGCCATCTCAGTCCCCAGACCTGAATATAATTGAAAATCTGTGGTGTGAGTTAAAGAGAGCTGTCCATGCTCGGAAGCCATCAAACCTGAATGAACTAGAGATGTTTTGTAAAGAGGAATGGTCCAAAATACCTTCAACCACAATCCAGACTCTCATTGGAACCTACAGGAAGCGTTTAGAGGCTGTAATTTCTGCAAAAGGCGGATCTACTAAATATTGATTTCATTTCTTTTTTGTGGTGCCCAAATTTATGTACCTGCCTGATTTTGTTTGAACAATTATTGCACACTTTCTGTAAATCCAATAAACTTCATTTCACTTCTCAAATATCACTGTGTGTGTCTCCTATATGATATATTTAACTGACATTTTTTATCGTAACAACCAACGATTTATACAGGAAAATAATGACTATTAACAAGGTTGGCCAAACTTTTGCATCCCACTGTATAAGATGAGAATCATAATTTGTGTTTACTTGATTAATGAGCTACAATTTGTAATCTTGACTCAAATCCGTTTTATCCATCTACGGTTCTTTTAAGATTGGCATGCATTTTTGGTCTGTGCTAGGTTCCAAAAGGAAAGTATTATTATTTGAAAATTTGTAATCAGTGCCGCCTTTAAATATGACTTGAGAAAGGAAAGTGAAGGAAATTTGTATTGTTGTCCGTATATTGATTTGGCAAATTTTTTACACCGGATGCCCTTCCTGATGTAACCCTCCCCATTCATCCGGGTTTGGGACCGGCACGAAGAAACGCACTGGTTTGTGCATCCCCTGTGGCTGGGTTTGGGCGAGATTGCGTTGGTTTGGACATGTACAGAGGAGTGAGGCTGAGTATACTGGGCGATGGGTGCTAAGGATAGAGCTGCTGGGCAAGAGGAAAAGAGGAAGGCCTAAGACAGTGGGGCAGGCCCCCCTTTGGCACGAAGATGTGAAAAAAAGAAAATAAGAATTAATAGTATGAAAAATACATCTATTGAAACCAAAACAAATTAACTTAAACTACGTTCTGATACTAGAAAAGTAAATATAGAGTTAGATAAATGTCGATAAAAGTTAAGTAGGTATAATAAAATATGCATGTATGATATATCATTAATTAAAAAAAAAACAAATTGTTATTAGTGGGCTCCTTTCAAAAAAACGTTAGGGGGGCGCGATTAAAACTGTCATGAAAACTCGGGTCGCAAATACGTAAAGGTTGAGAAACGCTGACCTAAGAGAAGGTTTATGGATCTGGTGAGAGAGGACATGCAGGTGATGGGGTAACAGAACAAGTTGAAGAGGACAGAAAGATATGGAAGAAGATGATCCACTGTGGCGACCCCTAACGGGAGCAGCCGGAAGAAGAAAGGAAAGAGAAGCTTACAGGCATCATCGTTATGGTGGTATTTTAGAGTTTGCATTTTTTTTTTTTTTACAGCTGTGAGTCTGTGGCTGCCAAGTCTAAAAAATGCTCGTGACTGATAGCTGCGGCGCATCTTACAAGCGAATAGATTGTTCAGAAATAATTCTCTTCACATCAAGTTTTGATATGCTGAGAAAAATGAGTGTCAGGTTTAAAAAGCAACGTTCAGGGGCCCCCGTCTCTGTGCAGAAAGAGAAACGGATATTATCTTTCTCAAAGAAGTCTAAATATGCTGTTGACCATGAATTATTTTTGTCAATTTTGCTCCTTCTGCGAATCCTTCATTAAGCGTTCAGCATTAAATTAAACTAGAACCGGTTTCCAATAGTAATTAACTTGAGTATATCGGGAGGCCATTATTCACATTAAAGTAACCTTTTAATAGCTCAGCCTTTAACTTCACTGCAGGTAATGACTTTAAAGAGCACTTATTAAAAGAGAAATGGTAATGAGCTTTAATAAAGCAGCACAACTTTGAAATTAAGAACCATTTTCTTTGAAAAAGGATGTAGAGGTTTGACTCTTGCTATTCCATTAATGGTCCCTATAATTCTTTATCAAGTCTGTTATGTGTACATGAAGTTAACATTAACGGCGACTGAGAACAGATAATCGGGAGAAGCAAAATGAGGTTTGTCACGTTCCTGAGAGACGCTTCTCTCGCGGATGTTAAATGTTCTCCTGCAAATAAATGAAAAACGTGTGTGCTTTATCACAGTGTTATGATGGCACACGGTAAAGAGTGCAGACTTTCAAATGCCAAATCAGAGGTGGCGTTTCATGTCGGCATTTTTCTATCCATTTTTCATAATCTTTGGGAGTGTTAATGAGGCATTCGTTTTTATCAGGGATCAAGCTATCAATTTCTTTCCTTGTGTCTCCACGTTCTAATGCATTATTCTTTGCCCTCCTCTTGGGCAGACTGTATGATTTGATTTCTTGGTCATTGAGCGCAGTGGTTTAGTTCCCACCTCATACTCCCTGTGCGCGACTCGGAGCAGGTTACTTAAAGGCCTCGTCACATCTGATGACTTTTCCAGTGGTTTACAGTTGTTTATTTTATTTACATATTCTTAGCAAGTTGGTTGCAGCAGGCATGTGCCCCCCTGATGCCCAGTTGTGTAATCTGTGTGGAAGAAAAATTAGACTTAGGGGCCACATAGTCATTTAGGAGTAATATACTGTATATTATATTGGGAACTTATGTGGGTGTGTAAGTTAATGAACCAATCAGAGTAAGTATCTAATGCCATGTAAGCATTAATTCAGCTCTGCTGTGCAATTGTCTATAAATGTGCCTCTCTGTCTCTGTTTTGTGATCATTCAATGGCAGCCTCTGCTCAGGGAGCCATCCCTTAGCTCAGGGGTCCTCAATCCCTGTCCTGGAGAGCCACAGTGGCTGCAGGCTTTTGTTCTGACCTGGTTGCTTAATTAGAAAGCAATTCTTGCCAATAAAGCACTAACAAGCTATGAAATTAAATTCACTCTGCTATGTCAGGTCATTCTCATATCCTAGATTTTTTCTTTCCCTTTCTATCATGCAAATGATTTGAAGGCTAAAATGGACGAGTAATTCTCAGTCCTTCACTTTTTTCTCTTCATTTTTCTTCCAAGTATTTAATTAAACCCAATAGTACAGATAAATACACAAAGGTGTAAATGTAAATAAGCTAAATGGAGAAATGCTGCTCTCGCTTGTCATTTGCATGTTACAGTAATCCCTCCTCGATCGCGGGGGTTGGGTTGCGTTCCAGACCCCCCCGCAATAGGTGAAAATCCTCGAAGTAGAAACCATATGTTTGTATGGTTATTTTTATATATTTTAAGCCCTTATAAACTCTCCCACACTGTTAACATTATTAGAGCCCTCTAGACATGAAATAACACCCTTTAGTCAAACGTTTAAACTGTGCTCCATTACAAGACAGAGATGACAGTTCTTTCTCACAATTAAAAGAAAGCAAATATATCTTATCTTTAAAGGAGCGCCGTCAGGAGCAGAAAATGTCAGAGAGCGCTCGCAAAGAAAAGCAAACAATCAAAAAATCAATACATGCTTTTAAGTATACAGAAGCATCGCGATAAAGCGACATTTTGTAGAAGAGCGTCCGTGTCCTCTGTGCAAACAGCCCCTCTGCTCACACCCCCTCCATCAGGCAGAGAGAGTGAGAAAGATAGAGAGAAGCAAACAAGCGCCACGCGGGAAGCATATCTTATAGCATTGAGGAGTTTTAGTTAATATGTAATACATGCTCTGATTGGGTAGCTTTTAAGCCAACCGCCAATAGCATCCCTTGTATGAAATCAACTGGGCAATCAAACTGAGGAAGCATGTAACCTCAATTAAAGACCCATTGTCCAGAAAAGCGCGAACCAGCGAAAAATCCATGATATATATTTAGATATGTTTACATTTAAAATCCGCGATAGAGTGAAACCGCGAAAGTCAAAGCGCGATATAGTGAGGGATTACTGTATTGATAATAAGGAGCAATTAAAATAGCTGTTTAAGACAAAATTAAGCAATAAGGGCTCAAAATCACTAAAGTGAAGCAGAAGTGTGACTTTAGCAATAAGTGCTTTTTATTAAGCAACTAAGTTGGAGCAAAAACCTGCAGCCACTGCGGCTCTCCAGGACCGTGATCGAGGACCCCTGCCTTAGCTGACTGTTGTGATGCGGCGCTCCCTCTTCATGGAGACAAATTAAAGACTCGTTGAGCAAGTTTCCTCCTGCCTGGTTCCAGAATCAAACGGGTCCTAGTTGAGGACTGCAATTCCTTCTTTAATACAGTATCACATCGGACATACCCAGCAACCTGCTCCAACAACATCCTAGGGGTGGGCTCTGTCTGCATGACAACCAATGCATGCTCATCTGGAAGTATATTGCAAATAATGCAGCAGTGAGGAATAAGGAACAAGAGGGTTTTGGACCTCACAATAATAATAATAATAATAGTTCTTTGCATTTAGATAGCGCTTTTCTCACTACACAAAGTGCTCAGCAATTTCAGGTTAAGGGCCTCGCTCAAGGGCCCAAGACAGCAGAGTCCCTTTTGGCATTTATGGGATTCGAAACCGGCAACCTTCCAGTTGCCATTGCAGATCCCTAACCTCAGAGCCACCACTCAGCCTCACAAGCTGAAGGGAAGCTCGCCTCTCTGGTGTCTGGTGTTTTATCTTTATATATATAACTAGGGGGCTTTGCCCCCTACTTGCTTCGCTCACCCACCCTCTTCCCTATCGGCGCAACTCTGCCTCTCACGTTGTGAACGCATGCTAAGGAGATGCGGTTGCTCCTCCGAATCCCTCTCTTAAACGGTGATACAATGGGAAACAAATAGGTTTTTTTTTTACCTCCTCTATGCTCGATCAACTGGCTTGCTGCTGCTTGTGCCATGCTGCGTGATCTGCATGTCGCACTGAGCTTCGATCATTTAAAAGACTGTACAGCAGCTGTCCTCCTTGTCTCGTGGGACGTTAAAGTGTCTCCGAGGAAATCATATCTCGACTCAAAATTTTTTTATATAATAGAGAGATACGCTACCATGGCTGTTCGTTTGTCTGTCCAGGATTTTAAATCACCTATAGCTCACAAACCGTTCGACTTATTGACCTGAAAGTTGGTACACATATACTACGTGATATCTGCTTTCGGGGCGATGATTGATTGACCTCCAAGGTTGTTATTCTTTATATTTTTATTTTATTTTATTGTAGAATCAACTCTCAGCAGCCGCCAGCAGGGTGGCGCATGCGTACGGGCGCTGTTCTCGTCCCTACCACCTTCTCCGACACTTCCCCTACCTCGTCATATTTTAAATCATTCTTGAAGCAGAAAGTTGTTGTGCAGTCATTAAATTTAACATGTTCAGTGAATTCTTTTTTTTTTGTACTTAAATCAAATAGACTTTTATTTTTAATTCCCTATATGTACAGAACATACAGAAGAATCAAAATACTGTTTCTCTCTCATCTTCATAGTACAATAAAATATAAAAAGTATATAAGTATAACATATAAGATAAATAAAATTAGAATTTGTAAAATAGACCTATGTACAGTGTACAATAATCAGTAGTGCAAAGCCACTTACAGTAAAACGTGAGATGGTGCTTTATAGAGTAGCTTATGAGATGTACAAAAAGACAGCCAGTTAGCAGCAGATGTAATATTGAGTCTTTATATAATACCAGCTGAAGTAGGCTACTTGGTAGGTAATGACTCTTGTTATGATCCAGGGGCAGGGGGCAAGGGGGGAAGATAGTGGACAGAGTTCAACAACCTGACAGCTTGGTGGATGAAGCTGTTTGAAAGTCTTGTGGAGCGGGCCCGGAGGCTCCGGCTCCTTTTCCCTGAGGGGAGGAGGCTGAAGCGGGAATACAAGGGGTGGGAAGAGTCCCCAGCAATGCTAATGGCTGGCTCTACGGGGTCAGGCGGGTGTGGAAAATGACCTTGAGGGAGGGCAGTGGGGTACCAATGATCTTACTGGTCACATCCAGGGAGTGCAGCCTCCATACCAAACAGGGATGTAGCTCGTGAGGATGCTCTCGATTGTGCCCTGGTAGAAAGAGCACATGATGGAGGGAGGGAGGAAGTTGCGCTCTCTTCAGTTTGCCTACTTGAACAATTTTGCTCTGTCTCACTAGACTTTTTGTGTGGCTAACATCTGTACCAAATTTAAGTTAAGCTGAACTTGGATTTTACGTCTCATCCGAAGGATGGCGCCATTTTTTTTTTTTTTTTACAGCACAGCGTCCCCATCACTATGGAGAAAGGAAAGTGCTGTAAATATAAGGGTCTCTTGCTTATATCTTGGGTGGTGGGTAAACTGAAAGTGGGAACTGTGGGAATGTCCTTACAGAAACATTCAAGAATACGGTGCAGCTCCTTCTCAGTTTGGTGTTTTATACGTGTCCTGATTTCATGTCTCATATACTGATTGTGTCCTGTCTGCCTGAGATACTGGACTACTAGTTGCTATATAACAACAATAGTAATGATACATTTTACTTGTATAGCACCTTTCCTGTGCTCATAGTGCTTCACAGAAATTCAAAATGAAACAGGCAGTATGAAACATTGGATGCAAATAATTATCCGTATAAAACACTAAATAAGGATAAATACAGGAAACACAAAGCTTTTAATTAGATAGATAGATACTTTATGAATTCCAAGGGGAAATTCACATACTCCAGCAGCAGCATACTGATAAAAACAATATTAAATTAAAGAGTGATAAAAATTAGGCAAAAGAAACAATAAAGCACAATAAAAATACAAATGTTAACAAGAAAAAAACATAAATAACATCATTTGTGATACAAACCAAGATCATCTGGGGTAAAATGAAAGAAGGGTCGTAACGTCATGTCAGTTAAATTCCTTTTTACCTTACCATCCTTCTGAATCTCCTTCAGAAATTTTCTTGTGAACTTTGATGGTCACTGATTTGGAGATCTTTTTGCTTTCAGAACTGCGGTATTTCTTCATGGCTTAGATTCAACAAGATGCTGGAAACGTTCCTCAGGGAGTTTGGTCCATATTGGCATGATAGTATGACGCAATTGCTGCAGATTTATCAGCTGCACTTCCATAATGCGAATCTCCCATTCCACCACATCACAAAAGTGTTCCATTAGATTAAGATCTGGTGATTGTGGATGCCATTTGAGTCCAGCTCTACTTGACTTTAATCCCCTTCTCTCAGTTTACCTCTCTGTCAAGATGCTCATATAACCTGTATGTGTGTGTGCTAGACCATCAATTGTGTTGTCTGTTAGGCTTTTCTCTGAATTTACTGTCTTAATCTTTGTTTGGTTTGTACAATGCTATATACTGTATACCCTGCCTTTCTCTCTTAAACTCTGTGAAGTGCCTTGAGCATGGGAAAGGCGCTATATACAGTGGTGTGAAAAACTATTTGCCCCCTTCCTGATTTCTTATTCTTTTGCATGTTTGTCACACACAAAGTTTCTGATCATCAAACACATTTAACCATTAGTCAAATATAATACAAGTAAACACAAAACGCAGTTTTTAAATGATGGTTTTTATTATTTAGGGAGAAAAAAAAATCCAAACCTACATGGCCCTGTGTGAAAAAGTAATTGCCCCCTGAACCTAATAACTGGTTGGGCCACCCTTAGCAGCAATAACTACAATCAAGCGTTTGCGATCACTTGCAATGAGTCTCTTACGGCGCTCTGGAGGAATTTTGGCCCCCTCATCTTTGCAGAATTGTTGTCATTCAGCTTTATTTGAGGGTTTTCTAGCATGAACCGCCTTTTTAAGGTCATGCCATAGCATCTCAATTGGATTCAGGTCAGGACTTTGACTAGGCCACTCCAAAGTCTTCATTTTGTTTTTCTTCAGCCATTCAGAGGTGGATTTGCTGGTGTGTTTTGGGTCATTGTCCTGTTGCAGCACCCAAGATCGCTTCAGCTTGAGTTGACGAACAGATGGCCGGACATTCTCCTTCAGGATTTTTTGGTAGACAGTAGAATTCATGGTTCCATCTATCACAGCAAGCCTTCCAGGTCCTGAAGCAGCAAAACAACCCCAGACCATCACACTACCACCACCATATTTTACTGTTGGTATGATGTTCTTTTTCTGAAATGCTGTGTTCCTTTTACGCCAGATGTAATGGGACATTTGCCTTCCAAAAAGTTCAACTTTTGTCTCATTAGTCCACAAGGTATTTTCCCAAAAGTCTTGGCAATCATTGAGATGTTTCTTAGCAAAATTGAGACGAGCCCTAATGTTCTTTTGCTTAACAGTGGTTTGCGTCTTGGAAATCTGCCATGCAGGCCGTTTTGCCCAGTCTCTTTCTTATGGTGGAGTCGTGAACACTGACCTTAATTGAGGCAAGTGAGGCCTGCAGTTCTTTAGACGTTGTCCTGGGGTCTTTGTGACCTCTCGGATGAGTCGTCTCTGCGCTCTTGGGGTAATTTTGGTCGGCCGGCCACTCCTGGGAAGGTTCACCACTGTTCCATGTTTTTGACATTTGTGGATAGTGGCTCTCACTGTGGTTCGCTGGAGTCCCAAAGCTTTAGAAATGGCTTTATAACCTTTACCAGACTGATAGATCTCAATTACTTCTGTTCTCATTTGTTCCTGAATTTCTTTGGATCTTGGCATGATGTCTAGCTTTTGAGGTGCTTTTGGTCTACTTCTCTGTGTCAGGCAGCTCCTATTGAAGTGATTTCTTGATTGAAACAGGTGTGGCAGTAATCAGGCCTGGGGGTGGCTACGGAAATTGAACTCAGGTGTGATACACCACAGTTAGGTGATTTTTGAACAAGGGGGCAATTACTTTTTCACACAGGGCCATGTAGGTTTGAATTTTTTTTTCTCCCTAAATAATAAAAACCATCATTTAAAAACTGCATTTTGTGTTTACTTGTGTTATATTTGACTAATGGTTAAATGTGTTTGATGATCAGAAACATTTTGTGTGACAAACATGCAAAAGAATAAGAAATCAGGAAGGGGGCAAATAGTTTTTCACACCACTGTATATAAAATGTAGTATTATTATTATTATCGTCGTATTCAAGAAACCAATTAGAGATGTTTTGAGCATTGTGACATGGCATGTTAACCTGCTGGGAGTAGCCATCAGAAGATGGGTACACTGCAGTCACAAAAGGATGGACATGGGCAGCAACAACACTCAGGTAGGCTATGACCTATAAACAATGTTCAGTTGGTACTAAGGGGCCCAAAGTGTGCCAAGATAATATCATCCACACCGTTACACCATCAGCCTGAACCGCTTATACAATTCAGGATGGGTCCATGCTTTCATGTCATGCACGTCATATTCTGACCGTACCATCCGAATTGCACAATAGAAATTGAAACTCATTAGACCAGGCAACCTATTTCCAATCTTCTATTGTCCAATTTTGGTGTGAATTGTGGCCTCAGTTGCCTGTTCTTAGCTGACAGGAGTGGCACCCGGTATGGTCTCCTGCTGCTGTAGCCCATCTTCTTCAAGGTTCAAAGATGCTCTTCTGCATTTTGTAGTAAGTGGTTATTTGAGTTACCTTTCTGTCAGCTCAAACCAGTCTGGCCATTCTCCTCTAACCTCTGGCATTTTTGCCCAGAGAACTCACACTCACTGGATATTTTCCCTTTTTTGGACCATTCTCTATAAACCCTAGTAATGGTTGTGCATGAAAATCCCAGCAGATCAACAGTTTTTGAAATGCTCGGACCAGCCCGTCTGACACCAACAACCATGCCATGTTCAAAGTCACTTCAATTACCTTTCTTCTCCATTCAGATACTCGGTGTGAACTTCAACAGGTTGACTTGACAATGCCTACATGCCGAAATGCTTTGAGTTACTGCCATGTGATTGGCTGATTAGATATTTGCATTAAGAAGCAGTTGAACGGGTATACCTAATGAAGTGGCCGGCTGGTGAGTTTGTGTGTCTGTGTGTGTTATATATACACTCACACTCCATTTCACAGCACAACAATGATACAACACATCTACTTATATGATTTTTCTTCATGTAGGTAATTTAACCTTTAGCTGAAGTGTTGTAAATGATGATCTTACATCCCTACCCTTTGAGAGACTGTCACTTTACAGTGTTTTTGAGTTTAAATTTGCTGGCTGTACAGGATTCCAGCCAGTGTGGAACCAAGTACTATAAGAAAATTGGTTGTGTGCATTTTCTGTGTTTTAAAAGGGATTCATCTTGAGTACCCATAATAATAAAAATATCCTTTTAGACCATCTATGCAAGTCTTGCTTAATTTATTCCATACAAACAACAACATTTATTTCTATAGCACATTTTCATACAAATAATGGAGCTCAAAGTGCTTTACATGATGAAGAAAGAGAAAAAAAGACAAAGCAAGAATTAAAATAAGAGAACACTAATTACCATAGAATAAGAGTAAAGTCCGATGGCCAGGGAGGACAGAAAAAACAAAAAAAAAAACCTCCAGATGGCTGGAGAAAAAATAAAATCTGCAGGGGGTCTGAGACCATGAGACCACCTGACCAGCCTCCTCTAGACACTCTACCTAACATCAGTGACCTCTAATCAGTCTTGATTGTATTCAGGGTTCTGATGGAATGACTTGATGATGACGGTCACATGGACTTCTGGCCTTTAATCTATCAATGTAGGAACATCACGGTGCTTTGATTAGGTGGTGGTGGTGCAGGTTGCCACTACAGAAAACCGGAAGAAGAACAGAAGAGAGAGTAGGGGCGAGTACGATAATTAATGAATAGTAGTGATAATTAATTGAATATATAGAGCATCAGGATTAAACTAAAATTAAGTTATGGGAAAGCCATGTTAAATTAATGTGTTTTAATCAGTTTTTTTAAAGTGCTCCACCATATCAGCCTGGTGAATTCCTATTGGCAGGCTATTCCAGATTTGAGGTGCATAACAGCAGAAGGTCGCCTCACCACTACTTTTAAGGAGGCAAAAGTCTGTTGATAAACCGCTTTATGTTTACTTGTGATGTTAACCCCTCGGTATTTAAACTGTCCAATCTAATATGGTGTGCTTGAGAATTCACTGGGAAGAGCACACTTCTATTCAAATTAATTCTGAGACCAGAAATCTTTTGAAATTCTGGTAGTGCTGTTAGGTTTGCAGGCACAGTATTTTGTGAATCTAATATATGCAGTACCATATCCTCTATATATAGAGAAATTTTCTGTTCAAGTGCTTCTCTGATAATCCCCTTTATCTCATAAGCATTTCAGCTAAGGTCCTTAATGTTTTACGCTGTGTTCCTTTTACTGTGGACATCCAAACTAAGGAAATGACATCGCCCTCGAGTTGTCAGTGTTCCAGTAAACATTCACAAAACCAATATGGACACCTTCACGAAAACATTTTTTGTGTTTTTCCATTTTGAAATTAAGCGCATTTTATAACAGCACTTTATGTATTACAGTATTTTATGAATCCAAACACCCGTAGCAGCATCTCGACAGATTTAATGAGACGCCCAGTTAAAAAGTGAATAGTGGATGGCGCTGCAATGTTGTGCCACAACATCTCTGCCCTCAGGGCCTCTTCCTAGAACATTGGCTCCCAATTTCTCCAGTCTGTGTGTTGTAAATTACTGTTGGGGTTTCAGAGATAGAGCAAAAGATAGTGGACAAAAGACTTGACACTAAAGGAAAATAGAAAGATAAAACTGCTGCTCTCCATTCAGGAGCTCGGTAGCGCATGGAACTGGAGCTTAATAATTAATTTGCATGTTGTAATGAGTACTGCGACAGTGAAGACAGACATATAAAGAGAGAGAGAGACACACACACACACGTAGACCACTGCCGCTACTTGACTCCACACGTCTCAGAAGTGCCTCTACCTGCTTGTATCCAGTAGGGGGCGCTACAACAACAACAACAACATTTATTTCTATAGCACATACAAAAAAGTAGCTCAAAGTGCTTTACATAATGAAGAAAAATAAAAGACATTAAGAAATAAAAATAAGACAACATTAATTAACATAGAAAAACAGTAAGGTCTGATGGCCGGGATTCCGAGACCGCCTGACCAGTCCCCTCTGGGCATTCTACCTAACATAAATGAAACAGTCGTCTTTGGATTTAGGGTTCTCATGGAAGGACTTGATGATGATGCTAGCTCCCTTGTTGAAATAAGTTATTTTGTAATCGCGGCATATTACATAACCAGAAACTATATAGATATAATATAAAAAGGCAATACTCCTCCCTTAGTGAGATGGCAGTAAGAAATCACATAGGAGAAATAGCTTTCTTTATTGACGGTTTATGCTTGCATAACAGACAAGGAAGCCATGACAAGACCTTCGGGTAGTGGGGTCCCAGTGTGTAGAGTCTGCCATTTTCATCATTGCGTTGGAAGGATTTTACGGATCGGATGACAGTCGGCTTCAAAGGTGTGCTGGGCAATGTTCCAAGGCTTTATACTCTTTCTTCATGTGCAGCCCCCCACTTACGTAAACCATGCCATTCTGAACAAGGAAATGAAGATTTAATGTCATGCTGACTCTGACACACAGAAATAGAACAATGCCCATTTGTCAGTTGTCCTTAGCTTGTCTTGTCTTAAAAAGCTCGCCTTGCAGTTCTTATATGGTGAACTCCTATGCGCTAAATCTGGCTTTGTGTTAGCTGTACATGTGAGTAGAAAGGAAAAGTAGATTTAAAATATTTGCACAGAGCACAGTAACATATTAAACTTTTATCCTGATTATACTGCCACGATATCTTTCTGTCATTTAGACTATTGCATCACTATATACAATATAATACAATTTATTTGTGTGTAGCCCAAAATCACACAAGAAGTGCCGCAATGGGCTTTAACAGGCCCTGCCTCTTGACAGCCCCCTAGCCTTGACTCTCTAAGAAGACAAGAAAAAAGAAACCTCGGAAAAGGCAGTTCAAAGAGAGACCCCTTTTCCAGGTAGGTTGGGCGTGCAGTGGGTGTCAGAAAGAAGGGGGCCAGTATAATACAATACACAGAACAAAACACGAGTAATCCTCAGTACAGTATGATAGTAAAATAAAAATATTACAAGTACAGAGCAGAATTTAACAGTTGATGATCTCACATAAGAGGATTTAGATATGTGACCTAACAACAGCAAACATTTTATATATCCATGGACCACAATGCTTATCTAATGTATTTAAATGCTGCAGCTCTTTTGTCACGGCATGTTTGCATTTCCATTAGTCAGTAGCGTGACATTTCTTTAGTTAATCATTTTGATGTAGATGTTGTGCAGCCTCATCCGTGCATCTTCTGGTTTTGTTAGGCAGATTTGTTGATTCGGGTGTGTTGAGCACTGAACTCTGCATCTCCTGTGGCTCTTCATTATCAGCTGTCTTGACAGCAGTCCTTTTGGTGGGGTCTGACACGCCATTTACTTCAAATGCATATTTTGCAGTTCATATTTTCATGATTATAGCTACCAGTTCTTTCAAGTTTACAGTGAGTCCTACACCTAGTCCTATTGTCGTAACGCTTAAGAACAGAGAGAACACACACAGCCGCTGCGGCAACGTATCGTTCACTTTTACCATTGATGCCATTGAATGCCGATATATAATCTGATGCCACAGAAAGGTTTTTCCCCTGCCATCAGGTTGTGCTTATTTGTTCTCTGCACATGCCAAGTCAAAGCGAGCTTTATTGTCATCTCAACCATATACAAGTATACAGATAGACGAAATTGTGAAGCACAGGGTCCACAGTGTAACAACATGAAGTGCAAATAAGAAATCAGAATTAAAATAAAAAAATTAAAACACAAACGAGACAAGACATTGTGCAAAGACAAGACAAAGAAGTAGCAGCAATATTGACGTGTAGTAAGTAACACATTTAGGTGTGTTTGGGAGACTTCTTGGCTATAGATGTTTCATTCAGAAGCTTGCGCTCTGTCATTGCAGGTTAATTGAGAGCACCTCTGATCTTTCCAGTTCAAAATAACGACCCCTACTTTGAACGCCTCCTTCAAGCAGCCATACCACATGTACTTCAAAACAGGTCATTCACCTGAAGCTAAGCGTGTTCAGGCACCGGCCACTACTTGGATGGGAGACCAACCAGGAAAAGCTTGGGTTGCTGCTGGAAGAGCAGTAGAGGGTGCTTACCCTGTGGTCTAAATGTGGAACCCAATGCCCCAGCACAGTGACGGGGAACACTGTACTATAAAAATGGCGGCATCCTTTGGGAGAGACTTAAATTCGATGTCCTGACACTCTGTATTCTTAAAAGATCTCTGGACATTCATTGTAAAGAGTAGGGTGTATCCCGATGTCCAGGCTAAACTGCCCATCATGGCCTTGCCATTCTCGCCCCCTAATCACCCCTTCAGCACCAAACAGCTCATGGAAATGCATTTTAATTGTAATTTTTTATGTTAGTTTAGAAATCCAGTCATTTTTTGTTATCTGCGTATGTTTGAGGATGTGTGAGTGAGTGGTGAAAGCAACTCTGGGAGAGCTGTTTTAAATTTCATTGTATTGTTCACAATGCAATGACAATAAAAGATATTTTGTTCTATGTGTGGTTATCTTACTGGTACAAAATGGCTGCCTTTGCGCCATCCTGGTGGATGCTGCACATTGGTGGTGGTTGAAGTAGCTTCTCACTCACTATGTAAAGTGCTTTTAATAGGGAGAAAAGCACCATATAAATATAAAGAATTAATATTATTATTAGAAATGTAGCACTCTGTGAACCATCTAATTGTTCCCAATCCACTTTTTAGTAAAATTCACTCGTGGTTGTCTCTAGACTTATTTATTCTACGTCTGGCTTCAGCAAGACTAGCCCAGGACTGACTGACTGACCCCTGAGGAACACAACATGGTGTAAATATGTAAGGATTGGCATTCCTAAACATAGCTTCTTCTTCTTCTTTCGGCTGCTCCCGTTAAGGGTCACCACAGCGGATCATCTCCTTCCATATCTTTCTGTCCTCGTCATCTTGTTCTTTAACACCCATCACCTGCATGTCCTCTCCCACCACATCCATAAACCTTCGCTTAGGCCTTCCTCTTTTCCTCTTCCCTGGCAGCTCTATCCTTTCAAAGTTCCTACCCTCAGTTTCACTCTCTTTACTTTCCTCCTCTCCTCCTGCCTCCGGACACGTCTCCCTGCTCTTCTTCTCCTTTGGCCAGCAGTAGCCCAATTTCCACCAGCACCCTGTTGGCTAACAGTACTGGTGGCAGTCGTCGGTAACCCGAGGCTCGACCGATCCGGTATGGTATTTTGTATTGTTGTCTGCATATTGATTTGGCAAAATTTTACACGGGATGCCCTTCTTGACGTAACCCTCCCCATTTATCCGGGCTTGGGACCGGCACAAAGAAACACACTGGTTTGTGCATCCCCTGTGGCTGGGTTGGCATTCCTAAGCATAGCAAGGTGCAAAAATAAGGAGTGCCTTAGACAAGTGAAACCAATTTAAAGAAATCTTAAAAGAGCACACAGAATGTAAATGAAGGCCTTTCAGTGCCTTTAGCCATTCTGCTGAAGAGGACGCTGCAAAGTCAAAAGTGTGCAGGTTGCCTTTGGCCGAGGAGGAGGGCAGTCCTAACGTTGGCCCAACTTTGTTCGCTGATAGATCAGCAGGGATGCGGCTGATTGGTTTCATTTGTAACCCCTGCGTTTTGCTCACAATGATTAATAAAATACCAAACAAGCCGTACGGCGGGCTAGTTTAAATGAGCTCTCGCTGGGTTTAATAACAGTATGGGCACTGCAGGGATGGTGGATTATACATGCAAACCCTTTGTTGGAAAACTCTTCCTGAGAAGGGGTGGTGGGGGCGCCAAGCTGACAGGTATATCAGAGTTTATTGTGATGTGCTAAAGGAAATTTTTTCGGACACGAGGAACAGCCATAGCAGTCCCCCCCACCCAATCCCCAGCTTTGCCAGATAATAAATTTGTTTTGAAAGCAGAAATGCAGACTCCTTTCCCACAAAGTATGCTGTCACAGGCCCTTATCAGCCTGTCCTCTTGGCAGCCACTGCACTTAAGGAAACTTGTAATTTTCTTGAAGGAGCTGGCAGTGACAGAATTAAAAATGAAGGTACCCCCTGAAAAGCCAGTTCATTACAAATTAACAGTGGTCCTAGCCAAGCAGCGGGCTAAGGCGTGTCAAGTAGCGACTGGGATAAAGAAACCCGGCATTTTAAACTGTCAGAGCCCAGAGACGGAGCCACACTTGGAACAAATTAATCACATATTGTCAGCGCAGAAGTTGCATCAAATTAACACATCGTGTTCTTGCTTGTCCATCTTGGTGTGCTTTTACCTGCTTATTACTGCTAACCATCAGCACTCTCTCTAATGCAAGGATATAATTAAATTGCTGAGGGAGAGGGTGTATTATAAATATCTTTGCATGTGTTTAAGATTCGCCATGCAGCTGATTTGCTCACAGTCTGCCTAGGAGGAGGATTGCCAGTGTTTGATGTGAGCCCACCTTTCAAAGGTTTGGGCACCAGCCAGCTAATAGTTGTTAATGTGTTGTGTTTAAGTTGTCTTTTGGACAGTTAAGTTGGTCCTAAAATGTTTAATGCTTGTGTGCATTTTGTTTTTTCAAGGCTGATTTATTTAAGGAAGATAAGTTATGAAGCAAGCTTGTTAGCAGCCTTTAGGTTTTCTAGTAGGTATTGAAGAATGTCGCAAATCATTAATCATGCACAAACAGTTTGTTACAGTGTACTTCAAATGTAAGTTATAAAATTCACTCTTCTTAATATTAGTTACATAATTGAACTATTGGTTGTGCCCTTCAATATAGCCATTGGTGACAAAATACTTTCACTTTTAACTTTAAAGTCCAGGTCGTTTTGTACCAGTATGGGTGGGGTTATCAGTTCTTACAGTGCCCTCCATAATGTTTGGGGCAAAAACACATTTTTTCTTCACTTATCCCTCTGCCCCAGAGTTTAAAATTAGAAATCAAGCAATTCAGACTCGATTTAAAGTGCACATTTAAGGGGATTTGCATACATGTCATTCTCACCAAAACGTTTTGTATGCGATCTCCCAGTCCCCCCATTTCAGGGCATCATAACGTTTAGGACAGTTGACATCACAGGTGTTTGTGATTCCTCAGACGTGTTTCATTGCTTTATGAGATACCTCGGTTTGTTTGCTTCTACCCTTTGGAGCCTGTAGCTGCCATTGTTCCACATGAGGACAAGAGCTGTGCCAATGAAAGTCAAAGAAGCCCTTAGGAAGCTGAACAACGAGAATGAAACATTAGGATGACTGAAATCAAGTGTCTGGAATATCATGAAGAAGAAAGAACACACTGGTGAGCTCAGTAATCAAAGGGACTGCTAGGCTAAGGAAGACCCCCCCACTGCCGAGGACGGAAGAGTACTCACCATGGTATAGAAGAAGCCCCAAATGTCTGTCCGACAGATCAGAAACAGTCTTCAGGGGGCAGATGTGGACATGTCCGAGACTAAGACTTCAAATACAGAGGGCACACTGCAAGAGGCAAACCACTAACTAGCCACATAAACACGATGGCCATATTATAGTTTGCATAAAAGTACTTTAAAAGAGCCTGCAGAATCCTGGAAAAGGGTCTTGTGGAGAGACAGTGATGAACGTGCATCAGCGTGATGGCAAGGGCAAAGTGTAGAGACAAAAACGAACTGCACAAGATCCAACGCAGACCGCCTCGTCTGTGTGACGATGTGGGTTCGCTGCTTGGGAGCCCTTGAACCCAACACCGTCGGTAATGTCACCGATGAGCTAGTCAGTGAAGGCAACAGTTGAGCAAGGGGATGGTAAAAAGTGAAAAAGTGCTTTTATTAAAAATCAAATCAAAAAACAGTGTTCAATAATTAGTGCAGTGATTTCATAATCTTCTTTAAATAAATAATCCAATAAAAAAACGTGGAGGTAAAAACACTACAAAAAAAAACAATCCTTTAAAATGAGGTTAAAACGATCATCAGGAAACAGTCTATAAAAACAACAAGCCCGGTGCTTCTTTTATAATGCGTTTAGCGTTGGCGTCTCACCTGCTTCTCCCGGTTGGACTTTGCAACAGGTGAGACGCTAGCAAAGAATAAGAAGCACGGGGCTTGTTGTTGTTTTTAAAGACTGCTTCCTGAGGAATGTTTTAACCTCGTTTTTAAAAGGATTGTTTTGTTCTATTGCTTTTTTAACCTCCACGTTTTATCGGATTATTTATTTAATGATTGAAAGACTTTGAATTACTGCACTATTTATTTGAACACTTTGACTATTTTTAATAAAAGCACTTGCACATCTTTACCATCCCCTTGCTCAATTGTTTATTGCCTCAACTGTCTACCTCATCGGTGACATTACAGACGGTGTTGGGTTGGAGGGCTCCCAAACAGCGAATGGGAGCATGGAGCCAAACCCGCATCGTCACAGTCTGTTAAACATGGCGGTGCTGGGGGTGTTATGGTTTGGGCATGTATGGCTGCCACAGGTCCTGGCTCACTTCTCTTCGTTGGTGATGGAACTGCTGACGGCAGCGGCGCGATGAATACCGAGGTGCATGGAAACATCTGATCTGCTCAAGTTGCAGTAAAGGCCTCGAAACTCATCGGATGGCGCTTCATCCTACAACAAGATAATGATTAACATATTGCTAAGGCAACACAGGAGTTTATCGAAGCTAAAAGATGGAACATTCTTGAATGATGTCCAGTTGAGCAGGCCTTCCATATGCTGAAGAGAAAACTTAAGGGGACATTTTTAAAGTTTAAAAAAAACGTAAATAATACTGTAATTTGAATAGCAAACCTAAGAAAAGAATAATATTTTTATGAAATCTTTAATATACGAGGGGTTACCCAAAAATAACCAGAATTGGGGGTAAAAAATTTTTACTTACTGAAACTTTAGTCTCCTTTAAAGTATTCTCCATGTGAGTGAATGCACTTGTCCCCAACGGTTTTCCCACTGGTGCGATTTTTGGAATCGCAGAAGAGGAACGCTGTCCAAGGCCTGCAGCGATTTTTCTTTGACTTCCTCCACGGTACAAAAACACTTTCCTTTGAGTTCATATGCGGGAACAAGAAGAAGTCGCAGGTGAGTAGGGAAGGTGGCAAGAACTCCAAGACACACAAGTCAATTCAGAAATCTCTTCAGTAGTCCGACCACGATCTTCATAAATTGCATTGCGAACTTTGTCAAGGTTTTCGTCATTCTTAATTGTGGAAGGTCGGCCAGATCTCGGTTGGTAACATTTCCCCTCGTTTGAAATGCGAAAACCACTCATAGACTTGTGTTTTACTTTGTCTCTTTAAAATGTGCTTCAAGCATCACTACAGTGTTGGCAGCTGTTTTCCCTAAGAGAAAACAAAATTTAATGCAGACTCGCTGTTCTCTATGATCACCCATCACAAAAATCACAGAACACGTTTAATAAACACCAGGAAAATCTGACACGGAATGGCGAACGAACAATACAGAGCAACGCCACTTGTCAGACTGCCGCAGAATGCTGTAAGCATGCTACACCGAGTGGCAAAATTTTACAACTAAGTCTAGATTGCATGGTTATTTTTGGGTATCCCCTCGTACAGTTTCAATTTATTTGCTGAACTGAAAAGATGTTTAAAAAACACGAATGCAATTTTGCCATTTGCAGAGGTTTGGCACTGACACCCCCTTTGGCAGAAATGACAGCTTGCAAACGTTCTTTGTAGCCAATGGCAAGTCTTTGACTTGTTGTTTCTGGGTGTTTCCCTCCATTCTGCCATGCAGAACACTTCACACTCTGAGATATTGTTATGCTGTTTGGCATGCACCGCACCTTTAAGAGCTGCCCACAGATTTTCAAGTGTGGGGACTGTGATGGCCATTCCAAAACCTTCATCTTGTGTTTCTTGAGGTACTTCGTAGTAGATGTTGACGTGGGTCTTGTTGTAGAAGCTGTCCTATTCTTTGGCTTTGGTTTCCAGACTGACAGCCTGATATTCGTCTTGAGGATTTGTTGATATGTCGTGTAATCCATTCTTCTCTGTACTTGCATAATGCTTCCTGTCCCACCAGCTACCATATAATAGATCCACACCAATCCTTAACAGTTGGCAAGGTATCCTTGTCCTCAAATGCAGCTTCATTTCTTCTCCAAACAAACCTTTTGTGATTGTGACCAAATAGTTTGATTGATAACTTCATCTGTCCACGGCACTTGGAGGCATTTTAGAACCAAAAGGCCATCATGTGACATGACAAAGGATCATTAAAATGCCCAGGATTCCATAAACAAAACTGGAAACAAAATTCCTGTGTTATGCAGATGTTGTTTTGTTGTGATAAGATTGCTGGTGGGATTTACTTCTGATGTTTCTTCCTTGAAGAAGAGCTGTGCACAATCTAAGCTTTTCCAGCTAAACCTGCTGGAGGGTATTCTTTGCCTTCCTGCTGTTCGATCTGTGAGTTTTCTTGGTCCTCAAGATCACGTGCTGACCTCCCTTTAACTGCCACGTGATATATTGGACCGTGGAAATTGCTTTCTGGAAGTGTTTTAATATCGTTTTATGGCTTTCCCGCATCAGCTTTTCAGAATCTTAGTAAACTTAGAAGAGCCCATGGTTGTCGAGTGCTGAGCAACTTTTGAAGAGCTGAAGATTCGTCATGGTCTGAAGTTGTCATCAGCTGACAATTCCTCACGGCAGCTCTTGACCAGACTTAACGTGTTCTGAGACCATGCAGCTGGAAGTGTGCCCAAACCTTTGCATTTGCCACATTTACTCTTTTATTTATTTATTTTTTCAGCTGATCAGATACATTGTAACTGTATATTAATATTTTCAATGTTTACGTTTGTGTGCTGTTGAAGGTGGATTCATTTTTATTTATTTTCTAGCAAAATACCCGCGCTTTGCAGCGGAGAAGTAGTATGTGAAAGAAGTTATGAAAAAGAAAAGGAAATATTTTAAAAATAACATAACATGATTGTCAATGTAATTGTCGTAGGCCTATTTTAGTATTGAGAGTGATTTTAATGATTGTAAAGAGTTTAATTTAGGATTGTAATTGTTGTATAGGAGAAATGCACATTTTTAGGCAGGGAGCCAACCACGTGGTAGGTGCGCGGACAGCAGCTGTGCGGAAAAAGTAAGGGGGACCTGTGGGGGCGGCCCTTGTGCGTCTCTGCCATGAAATAAATCATCTGTTAACAGAAATAAGGAATGAAACTGTCAAAAGGAGGGGTCAGCTTCGAAAATTCCTTACGGCGTAATGGTGAGAACCGCCAAAAAAAAGACGTTATTTTCGAAAGTTTGTTACAGGGCATGGTGCGAAATGAAACATACATACCATTTGTAAGTACAGCGTAAAGGATGCGCATAGGAAATTTTGGCTTCCTATGTATATTGCAGAAATAGTGAGGAGGGCAGGGGTTTCCCTTATCTATATATACAGTGTCGCAGTAGGGGGCAGTAGTGCTTCCTTGAACCCTCAGGTACCACGCCAAACACCTGGTAAAAGTGCTACACTTATTATTTTTATTATAACAATGTGCACTAAGCACCCTCCACTCCACACTATTCATAAACCACAATAACAATAATAAATCAATAATAATCACAATCCTCCACTCCCAGACGCGTTGCCCTCCTACCACCCAGCTCAGCTCGCCTCTGGGAGTTCCCTCAGTCCTTTTATATTCCCTGACCGGAAGTGTTCCCAGTCCCAGTCCATGTGATCTTGTATCACTTCCGGGTCAGGTAAAAAGTACTTTTCTTCATCCCGGAAGTCCGTCGCTCTTCCTATGACGAACTTCCGGGTCATAGTATACAAATAAGTCTCTGGTCCTCCCTGCAGCTCCCTCTTGCGGCCCCTGTGGTATCCAGCAGGGCTGAGGATAAAAACTACATAGTCCATGACTCCCTGCTGGTCTTAGGGGCACCTCCATACTGCAGGGAGGGCTCCATCTGGCGGCTTGGGGGACTTGGCCGGGATAAACTGCCGGGCACAGTCCACAACAGTTTAGGGGGTACACCCGTTTCCCCCGCTTGGGTGTTGCAATAGAACATGAAACATAACTAACTTTCATAAGTACACTTCAAGAAATTTCAGCTTCCCACCTATATGGGAAGTGGAAGAATTAGTGATGAGTCAGTGAGGGCTTTGCCTTTTATATGTATAGATTGATTTATTTATGTATTTAACTTCAGATGTTAACAAAATAAAATTTGGACAGGATGTGCAAACTTTTGCATGGAACTGAGTATATATACTGAATATGTGACAAAAATTATCTTTTAAACCTTTACAAGTGTTTTTTTTTTTGTTTTTGTTAAATATTACCACTTTCTTAATAGTTATGGAATTCTGGAAGTTTTTAAAGAAATCTTTTGCCCATAAATTAAATATATACATAATTTGTTGCTTACCCGGTGCATTTTTCAGATGATGGCTAAGAAAAGTTTATTTTCATGGAGAATGAAGATAAAAAGAAAAAAGAAGTTTGTTATATTATCCTAGCCAGTGGTGACCAGTGCTATAGAATATCAAACAATTTGAAAGCGTCCATATTTCCTCACATTACTTCTGTCCCATAATCCACAAATCAGTTACTCCTTCGTTTGCTCATGTCATACAAAACTCTACTTTTTTTTTTTTTTTTTTAAATAAAATTCTGTTAAATAGATACTTTTGAAAAAAAAAATTCTGCATATTATTAACAGGAAACACATTCCCATACTACTGAGTTTTTAAATTGGATATCTGCCTCTTTTACTTATTCATTGGTCAAGAGTCCTGTCTTCAAAACCTCAGGCCCATATGAATTTGTGTTTTATATTTATTTGGTATAGTGTATCAATTCCCAAGAGGAAATGGTCTTTTCGCATGACCTTTAGGGGTCCGAGCACAGGCTCAGCCATTGTACAACGCCACTAGAGCAATTTTCAGATTAAGGGCTTGCTCTAGGGCCCAACGGAGAGGAATCTCTTCTGGTAGTCATTGAACTTGGCAACCTTCCAGATACCAGTGCAGATCCTTAGCCTCAGAGCCACCACTCCGCCTTATGTTGTGTGCAAATTTTCCCAGAAGTACAGTATCAGTTTAACATTATTTTAATGATAATACATTGTATCTATAAAGCACTTTTCCCGTTCTCAAAGTGCTTCACAGAAATTCAGAAAGAACAGCAGGGCATATGCAACATTAGATATAAATAATACCTGCATCAATACTAAATAAAGATAAATACAGGATACACAAAGTATTGAAATACTGTAGAATAAGCAGTAATAAACCAGAACAGAATGCAAAAATACGAACAAGAAAACTCTGAACAAATAATCTCAATTTGTGATACAAGCACAGATCTTCATAGGCATCGGGACTGAGAGTTTACACCGAGTGAAGGGTTAGAATGTCACTTAAATGTGCCTTCCTGAATAACATTTTTTTAAAGAACGAGTTGAGCTGGCTGATCTCATTATTTTACGGAGGTTGTTTCAAAATCTGAGCGTGTTAGAGCTGAATCAGTGCCTGCGTTTTGCACAATGTGAGCAAACGAATACATAACTGATTTGTGGATTATGCAACCTGATTAACGTGAGAGAAAGTGGACGTTTTTCATATCGTTTGCTGTTCTATTGCATTGGTCACTATTGGCTCCTATTATATCGTAAAGTCTTCTATGTTCATTCTTTATGGAAACATGAACATTTATCTTAGTTTTCGCTACAAAATACACAGAATGGGGTAATATATATATAAAAAAATTAACTTATCGGTGATTTGTTCCTTTAGTAACTGTTTATGTCGCATGAAATCTATAAAATTGGCCCAAAAAAAAAATATATTTTTTTTCTTCACCTAATAAGATTATTCCCAAGATGTTTATTTGGTGGGTCAGTCTGTATCATTTTATTGGTGTTTTCAGTGCTCAAAATATTTAAATAAATACAAAATCAGCCATTGCATTCATATTTCATTCATATACTCGGAGGATGGACAAGCTGGTAAAGAAGGCTGGCTCTGTGCTCAGCAGGACTATGGAGTCACTGGCAATTGTGGTGGAATGGTGTATGGGGAAGAAGGTACAGGCCATCCTTGACAAAAGCAGTCACCCTCTCCACAGCATTTTGGTGGGCCAGTGAAGGGTCTCACTGTGCTGTAGAACAGAACGCTTTAGAAGGACATTTGCTCCTGCTGCCGTGAGAGTTTATAACACTGCTGTCAATGCAAGTGATTCATGACCTAGTCACCATTCTAACCTCTAACAGTGTAACAACTGGCCCATTTATACTTTTTACTGTTTATATATGTTTGTTCTCCTTGCTTTTATAATAATAATAAGCAAGGAGATAAAAAAATAAACAAAGTTTAAATACTTTTTAACAATTTTTATTGATGTGTTTAAGCTACTGGATGCCAGAATTTCCCTAAGGGGGTTAAATAAAGTCTCTGTCTGTCTATCTACGTATGTAATGTTGTGATCCTGCCGACTATACTAAAATTATCTATCTATCTATCTATCTATCTATCTATCTATCTATCTATCTATCTATTATATAGTGCCTATCTATCTATCTATCTATCTATCTATCTATCTATCTATCTATCTATCTATCTATCTATCTATCTATCTATCTATCTATCTATCTATCTATCTATCATAAATTATGATATTACATCTGGAACACACATGACATATTTATGCATTTCTTAAAAATATTTACAAATGCCCCTCTTTTCTCATTTTTTCCCATCAATTCTATCTATCTATCTATCTATCTATCTATCTATCTATCTATCTATCTATCTATCTATCTATCTATTATATAGTGCCTTTCTTTATCTATCTATCTATCTATTATATAATGCCTTTCTCTTTCTATCTATCTATCTATCTATCTGTCTATCTATCTATCTATCTATCTATCTATCTATCTATCTATCTATCTATCAATCATAAATTATGATATTACATCTGGAACACACATGACATATTTATGCATTTCTTAAAAATATTTGCAAATGCCCCTCTTTTCTCATTTTTCCCATCAATGAATGCATCTGACACAATTAGAGATCCCTGCCTCTTGTGTGTGTGTGTGTGTGTGTGTGTGTTCTCACATGTCAAGGGCATCTACCTTTTTTGCTCCAATTTAAAGCCTGCATTTCCCTTTCTTTTCCTGTGCGTCTCCATTTGGGGAGGTGAGGAAGAGAGAAAATAATTAAACCGAACATCTTCTGCTAGCAGCTGGAGAGTAGTTCCAGCTGACTCCAGCACCTGCGAAAAGCGCGGCCCAGCCTGGGGGCAGCAGCATGCAGCGCCGAGCCCCTCCGCACGCAGCAGTGCTTTCTCGTGTGGCTTGCCTGCCATCCTGCCGGCTAGCCTCTCCCATCCTCCTGCTCGCTTCCGGTAATGGCAAAGCCCACAAATGTTTCTGTAGACCAATTAAGGGAATAATTTGTGAAATGCTGAGTATTTATTTAATCAATCACCCACACAGAGCCATTAAACCCATTTCAAAAATTTTGCTGTGTGGTTAATAGATTATGACACATTAAAGGAGCGACATGGCGTTGCGTCTGAAATATTGTGCCCAATACTGGCACACTTCCCAATATTTTAAGCATGTCTTGGTGTCGTCAGCACGATTGCGGGATTACAAATGTTTCTTACGTATTTATTTAGAGCTGCTTTTTAAATGGCATCCTCCTTACTCAGTAGTTTTTGTTTGATTTAAACAGTAGACATGCAGATATGAAAGTATAAATCTGCACCACACTTTTGTGTTGAGACAGTCACCTTTTATTTTTATGAGTCTTTTGCATCGGCTCAACCTACATATATTTTAAAAGTGGACATGGTAGAGGGGTGAGAATGTGACAGTGTGGGCCGCCAAGAGCTTTCTTTATGTGTGCGTTTGCTGCCTTGTCTTTGTGCTGTTTTATTACTTGAAGATATTGATGACTGTTATTGCTTTATTAGTTTGTTTCTGTTCTGTCTCACTAACTCTGACTCTGAACAAAGAATGAATGTGTCGGCAGACCAGGATGCTAGAAATCGTTCTGTGGTTAGGTGCGGTATTTGGCATTGAGGGACCCACCTGCTTGGACGTATTTATACGACGTGTTATATTTATTAAAATTTTTATGAACGGTCACTTTTTGTACCTTCGTATTCTTCCTACTTGTCCTTCTGCACGTCTTGTCTTTGTCCCGATGGTCAACACTGTGCTCACTCCATTTCCATTCAGAGTTTAGTTACTGCATGTTTGTCAAGCCTGGCTTCTCAAAAAGAGGCGTCTGCCTGTCCGTCCCATCCGTCCGTGCCACACTTTAATTTATTTGAATAACTGTGACATTGTACAGATGTCTCAAGCAGCATCAGCAGATGAGTATACCGTTGCCTCTTTACATTACTTTGAATATAAATTCCCAGCTCCAGAGATCTATCCAGTTGTCCTGCGTGCAATATAATTAAGCGGTACATTAGGAGGAAGGCTGGAATAAAACATGAGTATGTAAATCCAGCCTGGAGCTGATGTTGTAGTGATTATTACAATGCAGATAAAGCATTTCTCATAACTGCTTGTGCCTACTGGAGCTTCCAAAAACATCTGGACCTTTTAATTGAAAAATAGCATGGTGCTCTGCAGCAATAGCACTCACGCTAAGTGAAGTCAACAATTAAGGGGGAAAAATGTAATTGATAAAATTGCCTTACTTTATTATTTGTGTTACAGATTCATGAAACACATATTATTATTTATGAGCGGAGCAGCAGTAGCGGTTTTTTATTTTTTATTTTTTTTAAAGAGCTGGTAAAAGTAGAATAAATGCACGATTTAAAAAAAAAAAAAATGACTGCTTTCGAAGTGAAACGTAGCATCACTTGTGCTGTAAACAAGGCCTTTGCAACACTGGAGAAGAATTGCATTTTTAAGCATATTTTTGCCTTTGTTACTTTTAAAATCATTCCAGGAGTTTTTATTTTATTTTATTTTTTTTAATTCACTTGCTCAGATTGCTGCAGACCACCATTTTTATGTCAGAGCTTGCGGTTTTTAACCATATGTCCGCACTACATAGTTAAACAAGCCCAAGGTCAGACCGATGAAAAGTGTACTTAAATGTGTCTTCTAGCAGCCAGCCTATAGCCGGAGTTCCCGCAGAGACTGAAGGAGCTCCTTTTACAAGTCACCTATTGATCTTTTGAAAGGCTTCATTAGTGCGAATCTCGTGCATTTTTTAAATATTGTTTTTCATTAATGTAAGTAAAAGATTCCACTTTTGAACACGCATGTGGTGATCAAATATATGATCATTCAATGATGGACATTCTCCCTTGGGATTTGTCTGGTGGTGGTGGGGGGGCGTTAATGGAAAAGGCTGGTTCAGAAAATGATTGACTGGATGTAGAGCACATGTACAGCACGTGTAGGTTTTATACTTACTTACATACTGTCACGCATGCGAAGGTGGAGGAGTTTAAATACTTGGGATCAACAGTAAAAAATAATGGGGAGTGTGGAAGAGAAGTGAAGAAGAGAGTGCAGGCAGGATGGAGTGGAAGGAGTGATTTGTGACAGACGGGAATCGGCAAGAGTGAAAGGGAAGGTCTACAGGACGCTAGTGAGACCAGCTACGTTATATGGGCTGGAGACGGTGGCACGGGAGACAGAGCTGGAGGTGCCAGAGTTAAAGATGCTAAGATTGGCATTGGGTGTGACGAGGATGGACAGGATTAGAAATGAGAACATTAGACGGTCAGCTCAGGTTGGGAGACAAAGTCAGAGAGGCGAGATTGTGTTTTGGTTTGGGCATGTGCAGAAGAGCGATGCTGGGTATATTGGGAGAAGGGTACTAAGGATAGAGCTACCAGGCAGGAGAAGAGGAAGGACTAAGAGGAGGTTTATGGATGTGGTGAGAGACGACATGCAGGTGATGGGTGTGATAGAGCAAAATGATGAGGATGGGAAGATATGGAAGAAGATGATCTGCTGCGGCAACCCCCCTAACACATTGTCGGGCAACCGGCCATGAAAACTTTTGTAAAATATTTAAAATTGTTAGTGTTTTTGAACTTTTGGTTGATTAAAAAGATCATGTTTTAAAAAAAAAAATATTTTATGTTGGAAAAACAGATAACGGAACACTTACGGAAATGAAATCTAAGAAACGCGAGAGACTTCAAATGATCGACAAGGAAATGCGCGTCTGTCTTTCGAAAATTTGTGCTGAAAAACAATCTCAATGTTCACATTAATTAAATTTAAGATTTATCCTTTGATTCCTTTATTAATAAAATGTCTTTCAAACTTGTAAAATGAACTGTTTTTTATTGGTGATTGTCCACAGATTGTGTCGTCACGACTTTATTTATGGGCAGTCCCTCGGGTGCGGCGCGAAAGAAAATTTTTGGACTCGAAAAAGGTTGCCTTTCACTGCCCTAACAGGAGCAGCCGAAAGAAGAAGACGACATAGTGTCACGCATGCACACCAGAAGGTCACCTTCCAGGCTCACCTAAGGCATGCTGCACCACCCCAGGACAAGTGATAGCCACTGTCACTAACTGTCTTGTCTTCTTTTTCCTTCACTGCACCAAGAAACAAACCCTGCCCCTTATGGTCCCGCCAATGTAAAAGGGAGACGTCTCTGGAAGGGGGTGTCTCATCTGGACCTATGAGTCCGTTAAGTCACCAACGACTCCAGAATAGTCCTACCTAGACAATGCTGGTAGACGGTGATAAGAGGCTGCTGTTAGTGCTGTTCTTAAATTCCCAGATTAAACAGGATTTGCCTGGTTGGCACCCCAGCTTTTTTCGGACTATATCTGCCTTCTCACTTACAACACCAAAAAAAGGTCTATTGTGTGTGTATGTCTGTCTGTCTAACATCAGCAAGACCTGGGAACTGATTTTTGAGTTTTGCTACACTTTTCTAGCTACGGACCTCCAAAGCTCCTCTCCTTTGGTGAGGTTTTCGCTTTCTTTTATGCGTTGGTGATAACACCTGAGTAACACTACAGTATGGTTAAGATTGGGGGTCTTTCTGACCCAAGTCAACTAAACCAGGTGACAAAAATTTGCAATCCAATTGGCTGTTCAGTGGAGCTACTGAATCGCGGATATCCACAGCTGGAACCTTTCTCCACTTTTCAGGGAGTGAATGTGAATGTGGAGGTGGAGTCTTGCTATAAGTATTTAGGGGTCCACATCAGTGTCAAGCTGGATTGGCTTGTGTGCTGCTTGCGTTTCACCCAGTACTGCTGAAATAATAATAACACGGGTATTTTTTTTTAACTTGAATAAGATAAGAATTGCGTCCGGTTACTCATTACTTTAAAATGTAATCAGACTATGTAACACACACTTTTTTGAATGCATTAACTTACTGCTCTTTATATTGTGTTGCTGTGTTTAGCCCTGCTGGTTCAGCTCATCACAGCGATTTTTGAAATATAGAGATGAATTATTTCATCCAGGAAAACAAATGCAAGCTTTCAAGGCAGCTCAGGCCCCTTCATCAGGCAAGAAACTGTCCCAATATAAGCAAGAGTATTTTTCAGATTCTTTGTTACACCTCGCCTGATGAAGGAGCCTTAGCTGCCTCGAAAGCTTGCATTTGTAATCTATTTAGTTAGCCAATAAAAGGTGTCATTTCACCCTACTTTCTCATGTATCAATCTATGGCTAACACGGTACAACACTCTGCTGCTATTCATCCAGGAAAAGGAATAATGTGGCTTGCCTGAACGTTTGCCTTTGGAAATTTATATTGTGGATGCTTTTACCTGCGGCTGCCGAAAGCACATGATGCAGTGGACTCGTGCAGAGTTTACACGGCCACAGAATTGTGTTATTCGTGGAGAAATCTACGTCTGTCAGTTAGGGTTCTCACAGGTCTCTGTGACCGGAATAAGGGTTTACACTGCATTTTTGAAATCAGGCTTTTGTGAATAATCGGGTTATTGAAGTGCATGTAAATGCGCTAATTGTGTTCTGTCATACACTGTACAGTATAATTAAAAGCAGATTCAGTTTTAAGCCCAGTGATCTCTGAATTTTTGATTTATACGAAACAAAGTGCAAAAAAAGCAGCACCAAGATATCACACTCGTGTGAATGTGGCTTTCCTAATTGCATATTTATATCTGTATATTTATTTTTTCAAATATATCTATTATTCATGAATTTTGGTCTCTCTCTCTCTATATATATATAATATATATATATATATATATATATATATATATATATATATATATATATATATATAAACCTACTAAGCCAAACTCCTCTGACTGATAGGAGCAACTTGTTAATTCAAAGGCAGCCTTCCAATGGCTGTGAACAACTTTTTAGTTTTTATCATTTTTAATAACCTCTTTAGTAAGTTGAAGTAGCTATTGCTGGCTTAAGAGCTGGCTGATTGATAATGATATTACCCTTGATGATTTACGGCTCCGTATCCTCAGTTTCCTGCCAGGCGGAGGCTTTTCAGCACATCAGTGTGTTTAATAGTTTCTGGACTTGTTTCAAGATTCTGAATATTATTTTATTTTAATTTTTTTTTTTTTTTTTAAAGCCTCAATTACTTTCGTAATTTAAGAGAGTGTTAATGACTGTGTGGTAACCTTTCCATCTCGTCTATCATCTCATAATGGAGAAAAAGATACCTTTTCCAATAGGCCTTCATTAACAACTTTCTATTAAATCTAAATATGACGCCATGTACTGCTGAAATTAATAGAGTTTGAGAATGTGTAATTCATCCTTATGGTGTTAAAATCCTCCTGGAACATTTTAACTGCATTGATTTTATTATAAAAATATGATTTAGTAAGACAGAGGTCTTTAAAATTGTATCTGAACAATAAAAATGTTCTCCTCAAATCAATTGGTACTGATGCTTGCATCATTACCATAGAGTTTGGCATGAACATTATAGATCACTGCACATTCTGAATTATTTATATACTAATATCTGAAGAATACGTCTGCTTCATAAAAGGAAAAAGGCAGAAGCTGTACAGACAGACACGAATGGGGTTTGAGCAAGGACCACCAAATTCAACCCAAGTCGAGTACTCATTGGATAGATAGATTACTTTATTTGTCTCAAAATGACGCCATTAACAGTAGTCTATGAAGATTTGTTATGAAGATGCCTTTTATGAAATGCAGCAAGTCCAAGTCACCCTGCCAGGTCTTTTTGCCCTCTTGCAGCAGAGCAGAGAGTTGGCCATATCCTCAACTGAATATCCCAACAAACTGCTTGGAGAAAAACTCCCGTGCCAGGATAGCGGATGCCTGCTTAACAACTGACTACATGTGGCTTTGTGCATTGATTTTTGTCTTAATGGATTAGGTGCTGTGTTTTTCAACCGGTTTGCCGCAGCAGCTACGCATGTCAGTCAGTCAGTCATTGTCCAACCCGCTACATCCTTGCAAAGGGTCACAGGGGTCTGCTGGAGCCAACACCGGGCACAGGGCAGGACACACACAAACACCAAGCACACACTAGGGACAATTTAGGATCACCACACCTAACCTGCATGTCTTTGGACTGTGGGAGGAAACCCTCGCAGACATGGGGAGAGCATGCCAACTCCACACAGGGAGGACCCGGGAACAACAACATTTATTTATATAGCACATTTTCATACAAACAGTAGCTCAAAGTGCTAGCGAACCCAGGTCTCCTTACTGCAAGGCAGCAGCGCTCCCCACTGTACCACTGTGCTGTCCCAGCTACCCATGTGTACCGTGGAAATAATAATGTGGCACGCCAGGGTCTGAACCTGAGAGGGGTAAGCTCTGCAGGTGGTAGAGACCTGTCTGAGGGAGGACAGGACTACCTGGAGAAGCTGGCATAAGAGATGCTCCGTGATCGCTGTGTTGCAGAAAAAATACTCTGAGCACTTTAGACGCCATCTCCAGGCCGCTAGAGTCCATCTGACTGGGTGTGTGGTCGCCAGCAACAACAACAACAATAACATTTATTTCTATAGCACATTTTCATACACATGAGGGAGCTCAAAGATGAAGAAAGAAAAATATAAAAATAAGATTAGGCAATACTAAGTAACAAAGAATAAAGTAAAGTCCGATTGCCAGTAGGACAGAAAAAACAAAGTAGTAGGGGCTGTAGGAAGAAAAGACAAACAAAATCTGCAGGAATTCTGAGGCCACAAGACCACCCAGCCCCCACAGGACTGGTGGAGAGTGGGCATATAAGTTGCCTCTGAGGTAGAGATTGGCAAGCAAATTGACAAAGCAGCTTGGAGAAGCTCACTAACTGGCGCGTCTGAGATCGCTAATCTCAGACCTACTATTTGAGGGGCCTCTCCGGTAGTCCTGACCCTTCAGACAGTGGAGGGACATGTGTGAGGTGTAATGTGTTTGTGATTAGTTAGAATACTGATGTGTCTTGATTACAAAAAAGTGTGCCACCACAAAAGAAAAGGCAGGGAAATGCTGCTCTTTGGGTGGGGTCGCCTCACTCTTGGGACTCTTTTTCTCATTCTGTAGTTTGTTTTAATTCAATTTCATTTGGTTTATTTTTCACAGCTCTTTTCACAGAGTGCAGATTTGGAGAACTGGAAATATACGGCAATCCAACCACAGACCCTGTTACTATTTCATATTTGTACAGTGGAACCTTGGATTGTGAGTAACTTGGTCTGCGAGTGTTTTGCAAGACAAGCTAAAATTTTTAATAAATTTTGACTTGATAAACGAGCGAGGTCTTGCAATACGAGTAGTACGTATACGCTTTGTCTGCCAAGCGTCACATGATCACAACTGAGCTGATGGTGGTTCTCTCTTTCTCACTACAGGATTGTGGGTAATCGTCAGTCGGTGTGCCTCACTCATATAGTCTACATCCGTATACTGTTTACTACAGCATTGTGACTACGTGTGTGTGCTGTGACGTGTGAGCCCCCGTCTTACACCCCAAAACACGAAGCTGAGTCTCAGTACTTTATCGACATCAGCGTTTATTCAGCTTGAAACAGAAACAGCGCGGTTATTTATTGTAGCGGGATCTTCCGCTCTCCTATACACAGAGATAGCAGTCAGGCAGGGTCAGGGCCAAGTAATCCTGTGCCTTGCGCATTTATAATGTTCCTTGTATCACCCATCAGTGTCAGGTGCTTATAGCATGTCCACGATCTTTTCGGATTCGCTTTTACGGCTAACTGCTACAGCGCTGGGAGCCTGCGGTTGCTTCGCGACTCTTTTCCGTGTGTAGTCCCGTTGGGTGAAATCCCACAAGAATTCAGAAACTCGCTCACACCAGCCATGATTCTTTTCAAAGGTAAAGTGCTGGCTAATTTGATTTATGTATTTTTTTTACTTTATATTTTGTATTAATCATTTTTATATGCATAGTTTTGGGTTGTGGAACGAATCACCTTGAGTTTCCATTATTTCTTATGGGGAAGTTCACTTTGACATACGAGTGCTTTGGATTGTGAGCACGTTTTCCGGAACGATTTATGCTCGCAAACCGAGGTTCCACTTTATATTTGTTTAAAATTGCATTTTGCTTTTGTTTATCATTTTAACCGCTCTTCATTTATTGTCTTGCAGGGCCATGTAGGTACAACAGCCACCAAAAAAATTGACGTCTACCTCTCAATGCAGTCATGCCGGGAAAAGCTGCAGCCCATGACAGTGGTGACGATGGCCAACGCCAGGGTGCATGACCTGATTGGACTTATCTGCTGGCAGTACACAAGCGAAGGACGGGAGCCCAAGCTAAAGTAAATGAAATTGAGGGTGGTACTGTATATTCATGTTTATTACCTTGGGATCTTTCCTGTAGAATTCCTGTGGATTCCTCTTTTTGCTTAGCATCAATAGTAGTCGAGGTTTAACGCCACTTTGCAAACTTTCACCTGAGTCAAGTTTTTGGTTTTGGTAAAAGTAGCTTTTGTACCACTGTAGTGATGACTCTGGTTGCTTAATGAGGTTGTAATTCCTCATCCTACTCATCTCGTCATGAGAGTATTGCAGTTCTGCCCTGTGTGTTGACAAGTCCTGTTGTGTTGTTTCTCTTTCGGCTTACAGGATTTTCCCACTCTGAACTCTGGCTTCACAAAGTCAAACCCGTTTCTTGCTGCAGAGAATCTAAGGTTGACAGTTTAATTTGTATTCATTTATGGCGATGACATGAGACTCAAATAATTAGAGCAGTGTAGTCTGATATTTTTTCTTCTGTGGAGATTTAGATTTATTGTG
Organism: Polypterus senegalus; assembly: GCF_016835505.1. Classification (NCBI taxonomy): domain Eukaryota; kingdom Metazoa; phylum Chordata; class Cladistia; order Polypteriformes; family Polypteridae; genus Polypterus; species Polypterus senegalus. The sequence goes on along the minus strand of NC_053162.1, from coordinate 180,102,084 downwards.
ACATCGAGACGTAGTGGAAGGAAGGCGGTGTGGTGTGGTGGTTAAGGCTTTGGACTTCAGACTCTGAGGTTGTTAGTTCATATCCTGCTATTTGACACTGTGTGGCCTGCCAATAAACAAAAATAAATGTAACCACTTGTATCTCTGATGTTGGATAAGGGCATCAGGCAGGTAATATTATTATTATTTTTAATAATAATAATTTTGCCCTGCCCAGCCATGTTGAGTAAAAATAATTGGGAAGTAGAGAATAATAGAAGCAAAGTACAGTAATCCCTCTTCGATCGCGAGGGTTGCGTTCTAGACCCCCCTGCGATAGGTGAAAATCCGCGAAGTAGAAGCCATATGTTTGTAGGGTTATTTTTATATATTTTAAGCCCTTATAAACTCTCCCACCCTGTTAACATTATTAGAGCCCTCTAGACATGAAATAACACCCTTTAGCCAAACGTTTAAACTGTGCTCCATGACAAGACAGAGATGACAGTTCTCTCTCACAATTAAAAGAAAGCAAACATATCTTATCTTCAAAGGGCGCCGTCATAAAGGAGCGCCGTCAGGAGCAGAGAATGTCAGAGAGAGCGCTCGCTAAGAAAAGCAAACAATCAAAAAATCAATACATGCTTTTAAGTATACAGAAGCATCGCGATAAAGCAACATTTTGTAGAGGAGCGTCCGTGTCCTCTGTGCAAACAGCCCCTCTGCTCACATCCCCTCCGTCAGGCAGAGAGAGTGAGAAAGATAGAGAGAAGCAAACAAGCACCGCGCGGGAAGCATATCTTATAGCATTGAGGAGTTTTAGTTAATATGTAATACATGCTCTGATTGGGTAGCTTCTAAGCCATCCGCCAATAGCGTCCCTTGTATGAAATCAACTGGGCAAACAAACTGAGGAAGCATGTAACCTAAATTAAAGACCCATTGTCCAGAAATCCGTGAACCAGCGAAAAATCCGTGATATATATTTAGATGTGCTTACATTTAAAATCCGCGATAGAGTGAAGCCGCGAAAGTCGAAGCGCGATATAGCGAGGGATTACTGTATTACTTATTTCAAGTTAAACCATTTTAACGGCCATTTTACTGTACTGCCTTTGTTAATTCAGTCCTTCCCCAAACCCTATCCTATCCCATTTTTAGTCAAACCGCAACGAGCTTCACCCCCCGGAAAGCCTGTGTTTCCACTGTTGTGTTTTATTTTTCAAGCTGTCAAAAAATGAAAAAGGCTAGCACTCAAATCTATCGCAACTATCACAGCGATGCACAGTTATTACAAATCATGCTTCCCGCAGTTTTTGAATTGTACTTATAGTTTACACACTCTTCACAATTATACATATTATGTATTTGTTTTGGCAGATGCTTTTAAGGTGGCTTCACTTCAAATTAAAGAAATAAAATAGAGCTCATATACATGAAAAATAAAATTGCTGCGACAATCTTAAGTCTAGAGGTTAAAAAATAATAGCTGAAAGGTACTGGAAAAATAACTTTTAAAAAGTCAGAGAAGCCGCATTTCAGCTGTTCAGGGAGTAAACATGGAAGGAGTTTCAGTAAGATTTGAGTGGGAAAGTGAAGATAGCTAAAAGAAGTAAAATACTGGAAGACCAGAGTGTAAGTGAAATGAAGAAAAAGTCTTCATTTTAGATCAGGGGTCGCCAGCTCTGGTCCTGGAGGACCACCGTGGCTGCAAGTTTTCATTCTAACTCTTTTCTTAATGAGTGACCCGTTTTTGCTGCTAATTAACTTCTTTTGAACTCATTTTAATTGACTTTGTCATGAAGACTCAGACCCCTTAATTGTTTCTTTTTCCTTAATTAGCAGCCAAACAATAATGAGATACAAAATGAGCCAAAACAACTGGTGTGCATCACACAATAGCTGATAATAAAGAAAGATGAAGGTCTCAGGAATGATGATCTGCTCAGGTCCACAAAACATTTGAACAGAAAAGAGAAAATCCACAATTACAGAAATGTTTGCTATTGTTACCTCGAGAGCAGCAACAAGCCATGGAATTAAAGAACGGGTTTAACTAATAATAAGAGGAATCGGCACCTAATGAGCTGGTTAGTGAAATTGGTTGGAGTTTGAGGCCCTGACTTAGTTGGTCTTCTGTTGGCTCACTTTCTTCATTTTTGTTTGGGTGCCATTTAAGAAAATAAATGAAGCAATTCAGAGGAACGACAAAGAAATTCAGGGGAGCAAATCTTAAAAAAACAAGTCAATTAAAATGAATTCAAAAGAAGTTAATTAGAAGCACAAACAAGGCACTCATTAAACAAGGGTTAGAATGAAAACCTGCAGCCACGGTGGTCCTCCAGGATCGGACTTGGTAAGCCCTGTTTTTATCTATCTATCTATCTATCTATCTATCTGTCTCTCTATCTATCTATCTATCTATCTATCTATCTATCTATCTATCTATCTATCTATCTATCTATCTATCTATCTATCTGTCTCTCTGTCTATCTATCTATCTATCTATCTATCTATCTATCTAGTGCCTTTCTTTCTCTCTCTCTCTTTCTGTCTCTCTCTCTCTCTTTCATAGGTTTAGTGTGGAGAATAAACCACCACCTAAGGGGTTTAAAGATTAGTGAATCGCCCACTAAGAGATCCACAAATGACTGACATCCATTTGGAAAGATTAACTATGAGGTTAAAATGATAGTTATTTGTTAGTTACTTTGGATATTGAACCCAAGAATAAGTTACACTTCAAATGTTTTATTGATTAATCTCTTTTTAATGCTTTTTAGTGAACCACACACACAGACAGAGACAGATCAATGTCTTTTAGGTTTGGAGAGGCCTTGTAGTACACTGTAAGCCTAAGTCCTGTGTTGTCTATCTAAACTGCAAGGCCCATTCTAAATACAAAAAAGAAGTAGTGTTTTTGGGAATGTGTACCATGAAAATGCCCAGCAGGGCAAGTCCTGTCTGTATTGTCGGCGACACCGCTGCATGGAATGCACAGCTTGGTGTCAGTGGTGGCTCTGGATTGTTAATGAAACCATAAACGAGAAATTTGTTTGGATTACACAGTCAGTGGCTGGAGACTATAAAAGTGTTTAGAGAAAATGATTCTGTGGATGGATCAGTGTACAAAAGAGGTAAAGTCTAATGACTCTCAAAAAAACCAGAGAGTTGACATTAACTAAATCACTTAAAACAATATTAGGCTCATGTCTACAAACAGTATAATCAGATAGTTTTGGTACAAATTTTGGAAGTTACTGTAAATGCAGAAAAAGCAGTAGACCAACAGGTGTCTTTAGAAAGCGGTTTCATTTTTGAACCCAGGACTGATCTTTAGGAATGCCAGTACCTTGTAACCCAAGTGAATAGAATAACAGGTTTCAGTGGCACTAATGCAATTAGAAAGGTTTCTCTAATAACCAATTACTAGTAAACATGACTCATTAAGGATAAACTAAGGGAGTTGCTACTGAAAATGCAGCCATTAAGTGAATAATACATTAAAAATCAGCTCTTTGATGCAGTAATGGACATTATACACACTAGCAATGCCCTGGCTGTATCAAATGTAATCAAATGTAATGGTATCTAGATTAAAAAAAACAAAAAAGCATGGTATCTGTTTCTCTCAAAAGCATGAACATTTCTGGGTGACCCCCAACATTTGCCTTACGTGGGTTGACTGAAAGCAAAGCATTTCATTATTGCCAACGTCAATCATCGGGTGACTTTTTAGTACCCTGACCTGTTAAAGTTTGGGTTTAAAGGCTGTAGCAACACCATTGTGGCCTTTCTTTATCTATACTAATAAAAGGCAATGCCCTCACTGACTGACTGACTCACTCACTGACTCATCACTAATTCTCCAACTTCCCGTGTAGGTAGAAGGCTGAAATTTGGCAGGCTCATTTCTTACAGCTTACTTACAAAAGTTAAGCAGGTTTCATTTCGAAATTCTACGCGTAACAGTCATAACTGAATCCTACTTACGTACATATATACAGCCATAGCCTGCAGCTCGGTCGCCGTGTGAGGCGGAGTTGCGTCCCCCATCACCACACCTCCCACGTAGTTGGCTGCCTGCCTATATTGCGTCCCCCATACCCACGCCTCCGACGTAATTGAGTGCCTGCCCATATAAGGCCGTCCGTCAGCAGCAATCCAATAGACACGCTGCCGCAAGAGGCGTTTGTCATGCCTAAGATGAATACGATAAAATTGCTGGTGAATGACTGTGCTTATGCAAACGAAGATGAGATGGTCAGGAATAGAATAGTGTTTGGCACAAACTCAGCAAAAGTGTGAGAAAAACTTTTAAGTGCCGGGTCTGAGCTAACATTAAATAAAGCCGTGGACATCGCAAGATCACACGAGATAGCACAGACAAAGCTGAGAACCTTCGATGCATGTACTCCGAGCAGCTCACGTGAACTGACTGTGAACGCAGTATGCAGACAACAAGCTGTTTATTGATGCAGTAAGAAATGAACAACTTTCTGACGCTGAACAAGCCTTTGTAGACATATCAATCGGAAAGCAAGGTGTATATCTTAAGTTTAAATTAAGTTCATAGACACGCTGCCGCTAAATATTCGCAGGCAAATCCACAACTTAATACCAGGAATGCCTGTTAAACATCTTAGATTCACGAGTACCGATTTGGGTAGTGAACACTTCGATGAATGAAACCTGTTATCTTTACAACGGTTGACAAACACAGAATGTAACTTGAACACAACACGTCCTCCAAATACGAACCTGATTGAAAGAAATAATGATGTCATCCTTGATGACAGCAACAGTCATGACAGTCACAAAACAATTACATTGACAATCATGTTACATTATTTTTAAAATGTTTCCTTCTCTTTTTCATAACTTCTTTAACACACTACTTCTCCGTTGCGAAGTGCGGGTATTTTGCTAGTCTTCTTATATAACACGCTACTGTGGCTGTCTGTTTGTCTGTCCGGGATTTTAAATCGTCTGTCGCTCGCAAACTGTTTGACCGATTGACCTGAAATTTGGTACACATATACTACGTGACGTCTACTATCTGCTTTCGGGGTGACGATTGACCTCCAAGGTTATTCCTCCTTTTATTTTTATTTATTTTATTGTAGAATCAACTCTCGGCAGCAGGCCAGCAAGGCGGCTGTGCGGTGCATGTGTACGGGCGCCGTTCTCATTTCTTATCACCTTCACCGTCACATCCTATTCCTCTTTATATCTTAAATCATTCTTGAAGACTTAAGTGCCAGCTTAAGTGAAAAACTTAAGAAAACATATTAAGTAATCGCAACACAAACACTGACTTAATCAGTTTTAACGTGAAAAGATGCCGATGAAAGAAGAGAAGCAGCGGGCCGCTATGGTGGAGAAAAGAAGATCTGCACAGGAAACAGCAAGCGCATCAACCTCTGAGCAAATGAATGATAAACGTACAGAAAAAGAAAGAGGAGGAATGATAAAGTCAAGTGGATTCACTGCAGTCCGCCGTTACTGGTTATTAAATAAAGAAGATATAAGCATTGAGTGTCATCAAACAAAAGACAGAACTTTCAACATTAAGAAAGAGGTTACATCTCTTTCAAAAGGCTAGAAGAAAACAGTTTATTTTGAGTTAGTATGTGTGAAATTTTAACACATTATCTTACATTTTATCTTTAGGTGGAGTCGGTACATTTTTGCCGACTCCGATTATGGTAACACAATTACTGCTTCGGACTCCACGGCCCTGTGAGTGACATTAAGTATTGATGCTAAGAGGCGGTAAGAACATCAGGAAGGCAGAGTTGTAGCTTATACAGAATAAATAAATTGAAACAAATAGGGATCACTGTGGTGGTTATGAAATCAATGACTCTTGTTCAGTTTGTTAGTTTAATATGTAATGCTATATTGCAGTGAGCATTTTGTTACAAATGTTAATTCTACCTTTTGGTGGGGGGCATCACTTAGGATCAAAAGTGAATTTTACTGTGTAACAGCGAGCGATTGAGATGGTTAATTCTAAAGCCACAGGAAGCTGCATTCCACTAGCTATGAGCTTTATTGTCGCAGCATGCATTTGGTAAAATGCTTTTATTTGTTTGTAAGCCCAATGCTGATGGAATGTTTTATTTTTTTTTTTTTGGGGAGAATCTTACTGTCAAATAAACCCTTGTGATTTGCCAGTGCCACACTCCTTCACATCTCTATCTGTCAATTATCAATCACTGTTGCGTTCCCAATTTCACACTGCTCACCCAGTCGGTTTGAACTAATTTCTATTTTTATTTAAGCAGGCTCTTAAAACTCCTTAGATAATTTAGTTCTCGGGTATATTATTGCTTTAATAAATTCCGTTTCGTGTTTTTTTTTTTTTTTTGTCATCCCTGTCTTTTTTGCCCTATCTCTGTTAACTTGCCTAGTTTATCTTTTAACTCTTTCAGGGTGGATGACAACTTTTGTCAGCAGGAGGGGTTGAGAGCAGTAAGCAACTGCAAACGGTGACAAAACCCACCATTATGTTTTAGTTCGACTCGCTTTGCTGGAAGGAAAGTTGGCTTCGTTGGTTTGACCGAGATTTCCATGTATTTGCGGGAGTAGTAAAGAGCAAACAGCAACAAAAATGGCATTGACATCTGGTGAGAGATCGAAGCGAATGCACAAAACAAACTACTCCGTGGATGACATTTTGTATATTATTGCTGAATTGGACTCTGACCCGTCGGACTCCGATTCTGATGCAATTGATCTGGAGATAGAGATCGAAAACGACAGTGGGGTCATCATCAGCTGGTTGACCTCCAGCTAATCGTGGTGCCAAACACGTTTGTGTAGATGAAGACTGCCACTCATAATGACACAAGGTACAAACCAGATTGCGTTGCCCTGTGACGGCAACTGCTGCTGCCATCCCTGCTCCCGTCACGCGAAGACAACCTGGCAGCCACCCTGCCAGCTGTCATGCCACCCGTGAGCGTCTCGAGCCACAAGAGATTGTGAACTGGCCGTCACAGCGCCCACCAACTGATATTTTAAGTTGATTTATGTGTGTGACCCTTGCTTTGGGTGCTTTTCAGAAAACCGCATGATTTTAGAAAAAATATTCAGCCCTCAAAGAGTTAAACACCTAACATATATCAACATATTTACTTTTCAATAATCTCAAAATCCTCTCGCCTGAATATTTGAGCCTGAACATGCGTCCTTTGTTTCTTCTTGGCAATAAACTTTTACACACAGTGCCTTGTGAATGTTTGTCCTGTTGTGTCTCATTATAGTCTCGAGTTATTATGGATTTTCGTTTTAATTTTACGTACTGGACTTAACAATATAGTCCAAATTTGTTGAAGTGGAATGAAAATAAAGTTCTTTGTGTATATCTATAAAAAAACAAGTAAAAACATTGTGAAATTGTGAGCGTGTATGTATTCATCCGATTGGGTACAAAACCCCTAAATAAGATCTGGTCTGGCCGGTGAACTTCAGAAGTCACATAAATTAGTTGCTTAGGTTCCACCTGTGTGCAATCAGAGTGTCACCTGATCTGTCACATGATGTCTTTCTGAGACACCCCTGTCTCAGAAGCAACATGAAGACCAAGGAGCACACCAGACAGGTCAGAGACAAAGTTCTGGAGAAGTAAAGTGTTTTGTCTTGGTAGAGTAATATTTTACTCTACTTTCCCCTTTTGTATTATTAATATGTAGCCTTTGTCAGAATGCCTCAAATCTCCCAGACTTACTGCTGTTTATCAGGTATTGTACCATATAACTTCTCCCCACCTTCCCTTCTACATATATAACCTCAGGCAATCCACTTAACAGTGTCATCTCCAGGCAGAGGAGTAGCTTCAGTGACAGACTTGTGTCACTGTCCTGCTCCACTGACAGACTGAGGAGATCGTTCCTCCCCCACACTATGCGACTCTTCAATTCCACCCGGGAGTAAATCACGAACATTAATTTTATTTTAATTCTTTTCATTTTTATTACTATTTAATTTAATATTTTTTCTTTGTATCAGTATACTGCTGCTGGATTATGTGAATTTCCCCTTGGGATTAATAAAGTACCTACCTACCTACCAACCAACCAACCAACCAACCAACCAACGCCTTTCATATCTATCTGTCTAGGAGTTAAGTTACAATTTAAACAATGCATTATTGATAATATTCATAAATAATAACAACATGTAAAGTACATTTGAATCCTGGCAACCATACAACCTGATAAATGATGTGTAGTTTCAGACGGCACACAGACTTGTTAGTTACTTAAAATGTCTCTAGTTAAGACCTCATTTGTGGTCAGCTTTCTTCAGAACAGGCCTGCATGGCTGTCGAGCTGTGCTCTTCATTGTGTTGTCCTTTTCAGTTCATGGTGTGTGAGATGGTCTTTCATCAGTTTGGAAAGAGGGAGAAGGTGAGGTAAAGCAAGCAAGTTTATAGGTTTTCTGTCCAACCCCTAGAGCCAATAGGACGTTGTGGTACTTAAAGGCTTTTGATACAAGACCATTCCAAACAGCCATACTTCAGACCAATGGGGGAGAGAACACCCTCACACCTGTCACCCCCCCAAACCATATGTTAAGGTAAAGCATGGTAGTTATACTTACCAAATACTTACCAAACTAGTTTGAGGCACTTCCCACCAACCCTGTTGTAAAATTACAAGGAGAAAGTCCTAAAGGGGTGGCAGGGGTTCTTAAATCATCAAACCATTACTGCTGTTATCAATAATGTAACACTAATATTACATTGCTTTGTCTAAATTACAAATAAAGACATACAAAATATTTATCAACTTGTATGCAAAATCTCGCATCACATCATAAAGAATCAGGGTTTGGGTTATTAAAGAATATCCCTAACTTTGAATATCCCACAGAGCACCATTAAATCCATTATCACAAAATAGAAAGAATTTGGCACCACTACAAACGTGGCAAAAGAAAGACGACGAACAAAATTTCAAAGACCAGGCAAGGAGGGGATTCAACAAAGAGATGCAACAAAGAAACCAAGGAGAGCACTGAAGGAGTTGCACCGATCCACAGCGGAGATGAGAAGAGTATCTGTCCATAGGACCACTTTACGTGGTACACTCCACAGAATAGGGCGTTATGGAAGAGTGGCCAGAAAAAAAATAGCCATCACTTAAAGAATAAAATAAGGAAACATGTTTGGAGTCTGCCTAACATCATGTCAGTGTCAATATATAATAGTAATAATAATTAGTTTTATTTATGTAGCGCCTTTCACACACTCAAGGACACTTTACAATTCAATACAAGACAGTAGAAATTACAAGCATTAAGAAGAATAAAACTCATTGAAGAGATGTGTTTTTAACAGATGTTTGAAATTAATAATAGACTTTTCTGTCCGAAGGCTGAGAGGGAGAGAATTCCAAGTTTTAGGGGCTATCACTCTGAAAGCTCTGCCACCCATAGTTATTAACCTGTATTTAAGTACAGTGAGTAACTTAGCATCTAATGATCGTAATGCACGGGCAGGAGTGTAAGGAAGCAGCATCTCAGACAGATAATCAGGGGCTAAACCATGAAGGGCTTTAAAAGTGAGAAGGATAATTTTATATTTTAATTCTTGAAGAAATGGGTAACCAATGTAACTCATAGAGGACAGGAGTGACGTGAGAAGATTTTTTTAGTGTGTGTAAGTAAACGAGTAGCAGAATTCTGAACATATTGTAACCTGTTGATATATTTAGTCGGGAGGCCATAAAACAAAGCATTGCAATAGTCCAGACGGGTAGTGATGAAAGCGTGAATGAGTGACTCACACTGAGGAAAGAATGCAGATGAGCAATGTTGCGAAGATGAAAAAAAGGCCGTCTGTACTATTGAGCTGATGTGTGATTGAAAAGTAAGAAGCTGATCAAAGATGACACCCAAATTATGGACTGATGCTGAGGGTTGAACCAGGATCCCATCAATGTCAATTTTTAGCCTACGAAGGGTAAAGAGGACAGATTTGGTGCCAGCTAATAAGATTTCTGTTTTATCAGGACTGAGTTGTAAAAAATTATCTGTATTATAAATTTATTTATATAGCACATTTAAAACAACATTGGAATGCTGTGGCCGAAGTGCTTTACAATAGAAGAAGGAAAAAAAACATATAAATAACATAAATATAAAATAAATGAACATAAATAAAATAAATAATAAATAGAAGTCATATTACATAATCACAATGAGGAACCCATCAGTATTACTGAAGGTCACAGAAAGCAAGTGAATAGAAATGAGTCTTTAATCTCGTTTTGAACAGTTCAATTGTAGACGACTCCTTTATGTAACGAGGTAAAGAGTTCCACAGGCGAGGAGCAGCAGCTGCACAAGCTCTGTCCCCCTTAGTTTTACCCTTGGTTTGAGGGACAAGAAGAGACAACGGACCAGAAGATCTAAGCACTCTAGATGGCTGGTGTAAAGCACACAATTCAGATGAATAGGCAGGAGCAAACCCATGTAAAGATTTAAAAACTAGCAACAAGATTTTAAAATCAATTTGAAAACTGTAGGTAGCCAGTGTAAAGAAGCTAATATTGGAGAAACAGAATCAGACTTTCAGGCCCCCAACGCAAAGGTTCTCTGGTCAGAAGAGACTAAAATTGAACTTTTTGGCCATCACGGGAAATGCCATATGTGGAACAAACCCAACACTTCCCATCACCCCCAAGAACACCATTCCCACAGTGACGCATGGTGGTGGCAGCATCATGCTGTCAAGACAGGAAAGTTTACCAGGACTGAAGTAAAGATGGATGGCACTAAAATATTGGGCAATTCTTGAGGAAGACCTGTTTCAGTCTACCGGACTGGGGCGAAGGTTCACCTTCCAGGAGGACAACGAATGACCCTGAACATCCTGCTAACGTTACACTGGAGTGGTTTATAGGGAAACATTGACATGTCTTACAGTCCCTGACAAAAGTCTTGTCGCTGCTCTATTTTGTAGAAACTCCTGCTATTAACCTGACTTTTAATTAATCAACTGGTGTTCGAAATAGCTCATATGAAAAGCTAAAGCCCTCCCAAATGATGTTTAATGCACTGAAATAAATTAGTTTCACTGAAAAAAGATTTATCATTTAATCAAGACAGAAGTTTTGTCGCCTATACAGAAAATGAACAACTTTACTGCAAATCCAAAAATATGTCAGCAAATTAAGTAGTGGTGCTGTGAGATCCAAATTTAATATCTTGTATGACTTCCATGAGCTTGAAGGACAGCATCCATGCGGTTTGGCAAGGATTCATACAATTTATTGATGAAGTCATCAGGAATAGCAAAGAAAACAGTCTTGCATGCCTCCCAGAGTTCATCAATATTCTTTGGTTTCGTCTCCCATACTTCCTCTTTCATCCTACCCCACATATGCTCAATGATGTTCATGTCTGATGACTGGACTGGCCAATCCTGGAGCATCTTGATCTTCTTCGCTTTAAGGAACTTTGATGTGGAGATGGAAGTATGCGATGGAGCACCATCGTGCTGAAGAATTTGGCCTTTTTTATGGTTGGGAATATAAGAGGTAGCTAAGATTTTTTGGTATTTTAGACTATTGATGTTGCCTTCCACCCTGCAGATCCCTCGCATGCCCCCATACTGGATGTAACCCCAGACCATGATTTTGCCTCCATCAAACTTCACTGTTTTCTGGGTAAATCTCAGCTCCATGCGGGTTCCAGTAGGTCTCCAGCAATATTTGCGGTGACTGTGGTGTAATTCAACAGAAGATTCATCTCAAAAATCCACCTTCTGCCACTTTTCCAGCGTCCATCCTTTTAACAGGCTGTGGGCCTTGGCAAATGCCACACTGTTTTTCAATTGTCTTTTGTTTAGTGCTGGCTTATGGGCACTGATTCGACCATGGAGGCCATTTCGAGACAGAATCCGACAAACTGTTCGGGTTGACACAGGGACTTCAGGTGACCAGGTCTCGTGGAGCTCTGCTGCAGTGGAAGATGGGCTGGCCTTGGATTTTCGAGCCAACAAACGGTCCTCTCGAGCAGTTGTCTTACAGGGTCTTCCTGACCTGGGCTTGTCGAAAACGTCTCCAGTCTCTTCAAATCTTTTTTTTATCCTCTGAACTTGACGCTGAGACACATTGAAGGTGTGGATTTGGTCTTCAGCCTCTTGATAATCAACACTTTAGTCTCAGGGTGAATCTTAGGCATGTTTGCAGGGCTCTAGTTGCAGTTGATGTGAAGGTCTAGTGTACTGGGCTTCTTTTTATACACACCTGAGACCTAATTGATCCATTATTAGTCACAGGTGAAGCTCATATGACAAGGAGACAACACTTATGTCTTGCCAAAAATTGACTCAGTGGGCTTTACCGAGCTGTGAATATTAGAATACTTTTTGTCAGTTTCGTTTTGCACTGAAGCATTATTACAAAAGCTGATGGGATTAAAATGACCCGTTTCTTGTAACAAAATCTTGATTAGAAATATATTTTAGCGGCACTTCAGGTCAATTTGAACACAAGCGACAAGACTTTTGTCAGGGACTGTAGAATGCCCTCATCAAAGCCCAGAGCTCAATTCAAAGGAAGGATCTGTGGCATGACTTGGATTGGTGGAAACCAATGCCACCCGTCAAACATGAAGGAGTTGGAGCAGTTTTGACTTGAGAAATGGGCTACAATCCTAGAGCCTGGATGTGTCGAGCTAATAGAGACATTCAACAAGAGCCTTGCAGCTGGAATATAAGCAAAAAGGGGGCTCTGCAAAGTATTTATTTTTTTTTTAATATTTATGCATCCTCAGGATTTCTATTTTTTATGTTAGTTATTGTTCAATACAGTAATAAAATATTTTGAACTCAAAAGTGGCAGGCATGTTGTGTGAACCAAATCGTTTTAATCCTCTGAAAGTCCGTTTTAATTCCAGGGTGCAATGCGACAAAACAGAACAAACGCTGAGGGGGATGATTACTTATGCAAGGAGCTTTATTTTATTTTTTAACATTTTTTTCCCTTTCCTGTTAGATTGTGTAGCTCATCAAAGGTTCCAGTGTATGAAGGGTTAGCATTTAGTGCAGACTTAAACTTTCAGTTACATTGTTTTCCTTCATTGTGTTTTTTTTCCCCCACTTAAAAATAGAATTTGGTCTAAATTCATCTCTCCCCAAATTCAAAGGAATTGAAGCTGGCAGTATAACTCTCTTTGTTTTTTCAGTGGGATTTGTCATTTAGAGCACTTAAATGGAAGAATGTTTGCTGCTGTTTGAACTTTTGTTCTAAGCAGGCTGCGCTGAGTAGGCACAGAAATTGAGTTATCGATTGGAAGTATGCTGAGTTTCTGTGGTAACCACAAGAAATTACCAAAGTTCTTTGATGTTAAAAAAATTACCTGTTCAGGTCAATTATTTCATTTAAATGTAACAATATGAAATAAGGGCATAACTGCAGAGCCTTAAGTCAAAGGGATTTTTCTTTTTTTTTTTATTACTTTCACTTAATCACAGCCTCTGGTAAAACTGGACTTTACGCTTCTGTGTCGCACGCTTTTTCATCTTAGACGTGACACTCCTCCCGTCTCTTTTCGTATTAGATTTGACGCTCCTCCTGTCTCTTTTCGTCTTAGATGTGACACTTATCATCTCTTTTTGTCTTAGACGTGACACTCATCCCGTCTCTTTTCGTATTAAATTTGACGCTCCTCCTGTCTCTTTTTGTCTTAGGTGTGACACTCCTCCCGTCTCTTTTCGTCTTAGATGTGACACTCCTCCCATCTTTTTTCGTCTTAGATGTGACGCCCCTGTTTCTTTTCGACCTTAGGCGTGACACTCCTCCCGTCTCTTTTCGACCTTAGATGTGACGCTCCTCCCGTCTCTTTTCGTCTTAGATGTGACGCTCCTCCCGTCTCTTTTCGTCTTAGATGTGACGCTCCTCCCGTCTCTTTTTGTCCTAGACGTGACACTCCTCCTGTCTTTCCTTCTGTTGCACAGAAAGTCGTATTGTTCACGCCGTAGAAATGAACAAATCACTAAACAGTTTCACCTTCTTTGTATAGATTGCAATTTTGGAATCAGTTCTGACAGGATTTACCTTGGTTTCATTTTTTATTACACAAAATCTGTGATTTTTGGCAGAGGTGTGTAGACTTTTTATATCCACTGTACCTGGAAATGTCTTTCTTTCTTACCTGAAAAATCTCAGAACACCATTTACAACACTATCTACAATTAGCAGAGTCTGCATCTGATGCTGTTATTGTTTTAGTCGGCTGTCTGGTGGCCAAGGAAACTGGAAAGGAAAGAGAAGAGGGTTAGGCTATGGTTGTCTATCCAGTGAGATAAGGAAAGCTTCCACCAGGGGGGACAATGGCCCCTTCTTTGCTTTATGGAGTTTCTCCGGCTGCTCAAGCTCTTTTGTATATTGCCCTCTCCTCGGAGGTTTCACCTGAGCTTTCAAAAAGGTGCAGCAGTCCGGTGCCTTGAAGATTCACACCGTCGAAGAGATGGTGATTTGTTTATATCTTGTGGTGGAGAGTCCAGGGATGCACCCAGCCTTGGCCCGACCCGCACGCACTCACAAGCAGAGACAACAAAAGCAACCGGTAATAAAACAATTAAAGAATGTATTAAACACTAATAAACAAAATATAACTACTAGCTAAATAATCCCACCCCAGTCCCTTTATGGCGATGTACAATAAACACGAAACAAACCACAACAATACACACTCACTATAAATGGAAAACAGCAACTGATGAGATGCATTGATGGTGTCAGATAGTCCAGAGATCAGCACGTTGAATGAGAATGTAAAGATAGTCAGTCAGTCATTGTCCAACCCGCTATATCCTAACTACATGGTCACGGGGGTCTGCTGGAGCCAGTCCCAGCCAACACAGGGCTTAAGGCAGGAACAAACCCTGGGCAGGGTGCCAGCCCACCGCAGGACACACATACACGCACCAAGCACACACTAGGAACAATTTAGGATCTCTAAAGGACCTCTTTGGACTGTGGGAGGAAACCCATGCAGACACAGGGAGAACATGCAAACTACATGCATGTAGGACCCTGTAAAGATAGTCCTACCAGTATTTCCTAATGAGATGAAGATGGGTGAATGGGATCAGGAGCTCCCCTTTCTTCGTAGGATGACAACAAATCCTCGGATAGTACCTCATGTGTAGGAAGACACCAGACAGACCATCGCCCAAAATAAGAGACAGATCTCCAGGACAAAACAAGAATCCCCAGGTATCAGAACAGAAGGTAGACAGACAGGAAACACAAAAGACTTCTCCTCTTTGGGTATCGCTGTCCCCATTTTAAAAGTCGCACTGGCCTTCTTGTACCCAACAGCCCCTGCATCCTCAGACTGAGACTGCTGGGAGTTGAAGTGTCAATCCCCAGTAGCGCCATTACAAAGGGTATTTTTAATTTCACCCGTGACCCCACTTTGAGATTTAAAGGCAGCTCCCTGCTATTGACCCACTGAGTCTAAAAGTGAGATGGCACACTGGCTTACTGGCGGGAGGCAGAGAGGCTGGCTTAGATGGAGATTGATGGAAGTGAAGACCTGTTACAGAGAGGCATTAGGGTTCTGATTTTGCGGGTTGTGTTTGCACTTTTCTGTTCTCGTCCTTTGTTTTAATAAGAGTGCCCGTCTCTCTACAGTATATTTCGCACCTCATCCTGGGAGAGAGCACCCCCTACAGGTACACTGCGCATGTAACTGCTAAAGCATCTTTCCTAACATTCGATCTATTTACACATCATGAGATTTCAAAGAGTCGTATTGCTGGTGATTTTTGAGGTATCTCACAGTCGTACGTAAAAGTTTTCATCATCATCATGAATCAGGCAATCCAGACAGCGGCACTTCATGTGGTGCCTATTATAAACTCTCTGCTGAAGCCTGCTGTTTAAAGCTGTTTGCTTTTGCTCATTTTTGAAATTATTTTTCCCTGTGCAGCTACATTCATTGCATCTTTCCTGACAGTCTAATCACCTGATTGCCTCTCTGAGTTTGCACCTTTGACTCAACGAGCAATTTTACAAATTAAATCAATCAAACTATGCATAAATGGAAAGCTGTAAAGGCCAATGGTACGGAAAAACCAATAGATCAATAAAGTAGGAGGGCAGGAATAGATTTAGGTGGAGATAATGTAAAGCGCAATGTCATTTTGTTTTTTATTGTGACAGGCAAGTAATGGGTGTTTAGCCTGGGTCTGAATGTGGGATACAGAAGGAGCATCCAGAAAAATCTCAGAGGTCGGGGGGAATGCAAATAGTGCTGATTTCTCCTAATCAAAATGAATAAATAGTTTGAAATCCATAAGAAAACAAAGGAATACCAAAGTGATCTGCTTTTTGTTTTGTTTTTTAAATTCAATTTGTTGAAGCTGGAACCTTTTCCAGCCTCATCTGTTACGAGGAAGGGATTGTTTTGTTCATGTCGGCATACTGCAGCTTGAGATGGTGACTTTAAAATGAGTTCATCAAGAACACGAGGACACAGTTGGAAACTTAAGGTTAAATTTCACACAAACCTTAGAAAGATTTCCTTCACACATTGAATCATAGAGACATGGAATAAGTGACCAAGTAGTGTGTAGCGTAGTAGGACTTTAGAGACCTTCAAAACTAGACTTGATGTTTTTTTAGATGAATGAAGTGGATGGGACTGGCATGAATGGCCTGTTCTCGTCATCTTTCTAAAGTCAAATGTTCATTGGTGGGGATTTGATACTGCATTACTGGAGCTGGAGTGCTCCATTCAATTTTGAGGAAGAGGATGATTTGCATTTATTTGCTTAGCAGATGCTTTTATCCAAAGCAATTTACAAACGATTGTGATGATGATCATCAGCTAAGACATCAAAACCATCTGCCTAATATTGTGTAGGTCTCCCTCGTGCTGCCAAAACAGCTCTGACCTGTCGAGGCATGGACTCCACAAGAACTCTGAAGGTTGCCCTGTCATACCTGGCAGTGAGGCATTAGCAGCAGATCCTGTAAATTGCAAGGTGGGGCCTTCGTAGATCAGACTTATTTTTTCAGCACATCCCACAGATACACGACTGGAGTGAGATCTGAGGAATTTGGAGGCCACGTCAACACCTTAAACTCTTTGTGTCATGTTCCCCCAAACCATTCTTGGAATCATTTTTTCAGTGTGGTTGGGCGCATTATCCTCCTGAAAAGAGACCATTGTCATCAGGGAATGCGGTGGCCACGAAGCGGTGTTAGTGGTCTGCAACAGTCTTTAGGTAGGTTGTACATGTCAAACCAACATGCACATGAATGCCATGGATCAAGGTTTCCTAGCATAACATTGCCCAGAGCATCAGACTGCTTCCACCAGCTTGCCTTCTTCTCATAGTGCATCCCGCAGCCTTCTCTTCCCCAGGTCTACATGATCTAAAAGAAAACAACATTCAACAGACCAGGCCCCCCTCGTCCATCGCTGTGTGGTCCAGTTCTGACACTCACGTGACCATTGTAGGCGTTTTCGGCAGTAGACAAGAGGTCACTATGGGCACTCTGACCAGTCTGTGACTATGCGTTCCCATATTCAGCAAGCTGTGCTGCACTGTGTGTTACGACCCCTTTCTCTCATGGCTA
Source organism: Polypterus senegalus (assembly GCF_016835505.1). Classification (NCBI taxonomy): domain Eukaryota; kingdom Metazoa; phylum Chordata; class Cladistia; order Polypteriformes; family Polypteridae; genus Polypterus; species Polypterus senegalus. The sequence continues at coordinate 180,084,493 of NC_053162.1, read as the reverse complement.
GCATGATGTTTTTTAGCAATTTCTGCCACAGATGCTCTTCTTTGGGATTGTGTGTTTCGTTTCCCGGACATATCAATAAACCCATGACCCTGTTTCCAATTCACTGGGGGCTTCCTTGGACCACTTTTTTTTGGTAGACATCAACCACCTCGTACCGGGAACTCCCCTCAAGACCTGCTGTGTTGGAAATGCTCTGACGTAGTCTTCTCGGCATCACAATTTAGCCCTTTTTTAGAGTCTTATGCTTGCTCATTTTTCCTGCTTCCAGCATGTCACCTTCAAGATCAGTTGCTTCCTAATGCATCCCACCCAATGACAGGCACCAATGGAACAAGATCATCGATGTGATTCACTTCACCTGGCAGTGGCTTTAATGCAGTGGCTGACTGGTGCATATATGCAGTTGATTATTCTGTATGTGTGTGTGTGTAGGTATAGAGATAAATATTTGTGTGTGCCACACACTGTATAATTTTTAAATATTATTGTATATTTATTGTAAATGAACACAAAGAAAATGAGAATTGTGGTCCCGCAGGATGCCCTGCTTAATCGCAGTGTCCAAAGGTCGAAATTTTGAGCACAGTCATGCTAAGAAAGCAATTGCTGTTTGCCTTCTTTGCAGCAAATTGAAGGACTTCAGAGACTCAGAGCTCCAGCTTCCTTAGAAGATGATCTGTGAATGAACACCAACTTCAGTGGGACTCGAGTTATAGCTCACACTGATAGTAACATCCTCTGGGATTTTCCCTCTCCTTCTCTCTAAGAAAACAGATGGTACAGAAAAGTCAGTAACGGCGTCACACTTCATTCCGTCTCTGTATAGGGTGGTCCAGATCTAATTATGCAACTTTTTATGCAATGCAGGAAAAGCAATACAAGACAAACGAATTGTTTGAAATATCTTGTAATAAATGAAAATGGACTTATATTGAATTAATTCGCTGATTTTTCCATGTATTGTTCCACTTTTCCTCCATTCAGTTGGATACAGGCTCGGAGTAATAAACTTAATAAGTTATAGCGTAATGAAAATTGCATAATTAGATCTGGACCACCCTGTATTTGTCGAGCACAAACCGTAAAACACTCCCTACACCCGCATGTCTGTCTGTGTGGGTGGGTGTGTGTATAGAATGTATAAACACACAACATGCCAAGTGCATTAAAATAAATATATATAATAAAGACAGTATCAGTATTAGTAGGTTGTGCTACTGAAATAAAAATAATAATGCATATTTTATTTATATAGTGCCTTTTCCATGCTCAATCGGGTGTACACAGCAAGTTAAGTGTCTAAAACCACTATCCATTTATCCCAGCAAAATGCTGTAATAGAGTCATTAGTTGATTATTTTTACAGTAGCTATGACCTGATGGCAGCTCATTTTACATATTATTTTACATATATACAGGGAGTGCAGAATTATTAGGCAAGTTGTATTTTTGAGGATTAATTTTAATATGGAACAAACACAGTGCTATCAGTCAATCCAAAATGTTAATAAACCTGAAACCTGAATGTTTCACAACGGAAATGTGAGTGTGAACATCATCAGGGGAATACATATGTGCGCACAATTATTAGGCAACTATTAGTGTGCAGATTTATTATACAACTAAAGGAAAAATGAAAATTTTCCCATCTCACTTGTTTATTTTCATCTGTTATAGTGAGAATAATAAACAAACACCTCAAAATTTACAAATAAACATCTCTGACATTTCAAAAAAAATCAATCAATCAATCAATGACCAATATAGCCACCCTTCTTTCCAATAACAGTCATAAGCCTTTCCATTCATGGAGTCTGTCAGTTTCTTGATCTGTTGACGATCAGCTTTTTGTGGAGCAGTGACTACAGCCTCCCAGACACTCTTCAGAGAGGTGGATTGTTTTTGTCCCCCGTAAATCTAGCGTTTAAGAAGTGCCCACAAGTTCTCGATAGGGTTTAGGTCAGATGAGGAAGGGGGGCCATGTCATTATTCCTTCATCTTTAAGGCCTTTACTGGCTGGCCACGCAGTGGAGAACTTCGATGCAAGTGATGGAGCATTGGCCTGCATAAAAATCATGGTCTTTTTCCTGTATCACTGTTTGAAGAAAGTGTCTTCGAAAAACTGGCAGTAGGTTTGGGAGTTGATTTTGAGTTCATCTTCAATGCAAAAGGTCCAACTAGCTCATCTTTAAAAATACCAGCTCATACCAGTACCCCACCTCCACGTTGGAGTGGAGCTCTGTGCCCATTACTGATCCACAGGTCCATCCATCTGGTCCATCAAGAGTCAGTCTCATCTCATCGGTCCATAAAACCTTTGAAAAAAATCTGTCTTCAGATATTTCTTGGCCCAGTTTTGACGTTTCAACTTATGTTTCTTGTTCAGTGGTGGTTGGTGTCTTTGAGCACTGAACACCTTGTACTTCTGGGCACTCCAGGTAGGTTGCAGCTCTGGAATATGAAAGTACTGGAGGATAATGGGTTCCTGGTAGCTTCACGTTTGATTCTTCTCAAATCTTTGGCAGCTAATTTGCGTCTTTTGTTCTCAACACGTTTCTTGCGACCCTGTTGACTATTTGCAACAAAATGTTTGATGGTTCTGTGATCACACACCAATATCTTAGCAATTCCAAAAGTGCTGCATCCCTCTGAAAGACTTTTTACAATTTTTGACTTTTCAGAGTCAGTTAAATCTCTTTTTTGGCCCATTTTGCCCGAGGAAAACTAGCTGCCTAATAATTCTGCACACCTTGATATAGGGTGTTGATCTCCTTAGGCCACACCCGCCCTCATTACACAAATACACATCACCTGACGTGCTTAAATCCAATAAGTATTCAAATTAATACAGCTTGGAGTTGGAATATACGCATTAAAAATGATGATATGGTCAAAATACTCACTTGCCTAATAATTGTGCACACAGTGTATTACATATGTACATACTGTAGGTCTGGGCTTTGATTGGGCCACCCGAGGACATTCACTTTTTTCTCCTTCAGCCACCGTGTGGTCAATTTTGCTGTGTGCTTCGGGTCGTTGTCGTGTTGAAAGGTCAACATTCTGCTGATCTTTAACTTTTGCAGCAGGTTTTCCTCCAGAATTTTAGGGTATTTTGCCCCATCCATTTTTTCTTTCTACCCTAACGAGAGCCCCAGCCCCCCAGAGCAGGATGCTGCCACCTCCATGCTTTACTGTAGGTGTGGTGTGTTGTGGATGGTGAGCTGCATTGGTGTACCGTTTGGTGTTGAGGCCAAGTAGTTTGATTTTGGTCTCATCTGACCAGAAGACCTTTTTCCACTTGGCATCAGAATCTTCAAGGTGCTTTATGGCAAAGCTCAAGTGAGCCTTAATGTGGCCTTTCTTGAGAAGTGGCTTTTTTCCCTGTGAACCTCCTGAAGAAGCCACAATTGTGGAGCACTTGTGAAATTATTGTCACATGCACACCATTAATGACCACTCTTTGCCATCAAATCCTGGAACTCCTTCAAAGTGGCCATTGGCGTCTTGGTAGCCTCTCTTGCCAGTTTCCTCCTTGCTCTTCCATTCAGTTTGGAGGATCCAGGGAAGGGTCCTAGTAGTACCAGACACTTGCAACTTCTTTATGATGGACTTTACTGAGCTCCTTGGGGTTGATGAAGCCTTTGAATTTTTTTTGTCTCCATCTCCTGCCTTATGTCTGTCCACAACTCTACCCCTGAGATGTTTTGAAAGTGGCCTGCCATCCATAGTCAGGTGTTTGCTGTCATTTGCTCTACCAAGCAAGGGAATTAATGGACCAGGAACAGCTTCACTAATCCCACTCATTACAATCGATCCCAGGTGGAAGGAAACCAGTAACTACAATGGAAATGGTGGGCACTGACACCTGTGTGAGTTGGGGCTGGCGGGGTGTGATCCTTTATTAATCTCAGGATTGCTCGTTTTTGATTTTTTTTATAATTTTTCTGAACTGTAGCTGTCATATCTTTTACTTGGATGTTAAAGGTTGCATTGAGTAAGTAAAGCTGGGAAAAAATATTTTTTGTGTGTGTTTTCATTTAAGGCCGTAAAGCAAAAAAAAAAATGGGAATATTTCGAAGTGGGGAATTCTTTTCTATACCCACTGTATGTATTATTTTACATATTGTTTATCTTTTGGCTTATGTTTTAAAGAAATACGACTTGTCGGGTCTAACGTCCTCAGCTTGCCATGCCACGGGTTCTTGTTGGTGTAGCAGACAGTTAGGGAGAATGAGTCGGCCGTTACAACAAATATTTCCTACAATCACAATAAATGTGCTTAGAGTAGCCAAGTTCAATCATTTAACTAATATTGTTTAAGTTGTAACGTTAAACTGTGGAGCAGAGGGGCAAATCAAGGTAAAAAGTGCCTTTGCCCCCAACACTGTATATGCCAGCAATTTATATGCAATCTGTCTGAATTCAGGCAATACATCAGAAGACGCACTGTTCCAAACCAAGCACTACTTAGCACTTAGCTCTGACATTTGATTGTAGATCTGGTCAGTTGATATTCTTATATGATGGATCTGCTTCAGGTCAGGTGAAAATCTCGGTTTTAAAACATTCCCAAGTTCGACTCAATATATCTGAGGAGTGTTTCCTCTGGTTAAACTCCTGGATTCATTGCCCCAAAATGAGGGTCCCCAGTTTAGTTTCTTTAGCCATTTAGTGTTGCTTGGTATATACGTGTGATACTTTGATTCCATTTGTCCCCACGGGACCAGCACTTGGAGGGAATGAAAGCATTGCTTTTTTCTCTCTCTCTTTTTTTTGGAGGTTTACTGCCTGTTCCTGATATCCTCCCTTAGTTTTAGGAATATGGAAGGCCACGCCAACCTTTAGCTCTCCTTTGGTGTAACACATGTGGATTGCAGCTCGTGGAACTTTACAGTTGCGTTAGTAGTCAGCTTGGAGAGAAACTGTTGTGCTTGGCGGAGATTGCTGAAATCTACACTTACGTGGGACAGAAGGCCCCCAGCTCCTTTCCAGCAAGCTGTTTTAAAATCTCATAAATCAACACGGAGTATAAAAAGCGATCTTAGCTAGATTTATTGTTGCAGATTCTTGTAAACAAATATTGAAATAAGGCTTTATGCACGCGGTGCTTGAAGCTCTTAAAATAGTTTTTGGACTTTTTTTTTTATGCTACTGATCAGAGCACTGAGTAATAACAAAGATAATTATATACACAAAACCAGAGGCTGTTTAGGGCTTCATTAAATCATCTTATTGTCATTTTTCTAACAAACCTGTGTAAATCTACAAGATGACACATGCAGCTTCAGATCACTGTGGCCTTTTGTTTGGAAGAAGCTCATCATTTTTGCTTAATAGTTCTTAATTATGGTACTTTTTAAACTTTAAGTCTTAATCATCACATCTTTTTATTTATTTGTTTTAATTTCCTCCTCATCTTTTCCATTTCCAGTTTCCCTCTTTAGACATGTACAGTTTTTTATCATTCTTTTTTTTTAATATTAGGTGGCTCTGCCCCCTGCTCTCATATGTGGAAGTGGATGTACAGTTTAAACAGATTGTTATTTTCATGGGAATTGTTACATATGCATAATAGACCTTTCTATTTTACATTACAGTGAGTAATTAACCATAGTAAAAAATAGTAAAACGTAATAACGTGTGTTTCATGTTACGTTAGAGTTATTCATTGCGTTATACATTTTCATTCTATTTGGCTTTGAAATGAACACGCAGATACTTTTTAAACTTACACTTTTACTGTAAAACCTCGTTAAAAATAATATTTGGAATTTACTTTTCGTCAATATCGCATTGAATTTCGATTCCGTGTTTGGAGTTTCTTTCTCTCTAATAAATAACCCGACTTTTTCAAATGTTTGTCTCTGTGATTTGTCATTTGTCATATCAAAAGCTATTCTAATGGGAGACTGTAAACGTTTTAATACGAATGGCATATCAAGATCTCCTCTGGTGTCTCATGTTATCCCCTAAAGATGTACTACATCACCTTTCTTGTCGCCTGTTCAAATGTTAGAATTGTTCGACCAATTTTGAATACAACTAATCTTGTCCTATTGCTTAGCCCATCACTCAGACAGAAATTACGCACTAGCATTATGATACGTCCTTCTTTCAACATTAATTTGGCCGGTGAAAGACTGGATGGTGTTAACGGTTGTCGATATTCTTTGTGATATTGTAAGTTGATGTTTTCATCTTCCACACCATCACCACCAACTGCTTCAGCACAGTCTATTGATATGCATCTTACCAATTTGCCGTGTAACCGATTGACAATTATCACGTTAATTCATTTGACTTCTCGGTGCTAGGATTGCCTGGGTACTCATTTCTTTTGTTGATAACCCTTCGGGATGAAATTCTTCAAAAAGATTTATAGATATGGATAGACATATATATATATATAGACTAGACATTAAGCCCGTTACAATAACGGGCGCTAGAACAGTAGTGCATAAACATTAGTAGGAACAGTCTATAATAAATGGCAAGGGACCTTGTATGTGGCTGTAATGTGCGTCACTGTATTATGTACCTTTAATTTTCTCTCTCAGTAATACTGTTACAGTGTAACCTCGGTTCATAACCATAATTCGTTCCAAAACTCTGGTTTTAACCCGATTTGGTCGTGAACCGAAGTAATTTCCCCCATAGGATTGTATGTAAATACAATTAATCCATTCCAGACCGTATGAACTTTATGTAAATTTCTATTTTTTTAAGTTTTTAAGCACAAATATATACTCGGCAAAAAAAGAAACGTCTCTTTTTCAGGACTGTGTGTTTCAACAATAATGTTTTAAAAATCCAAATAACTTGACAGATCTTCATTGTAAAGGGTTTAAACAATGTTTTCCATGCATGTTCAATTAACCCTAATCAATGAATTAACATGCACCTGTGGAATGGTCGTTAAGACCTTAACAGCTTACAGAAAGTAGGCATTTAAGGTCACAGTTCTAAAAGCATGGACACTAAAGAGACTTGTCTACCGACTGTGAAAGATGCCCAGGGTCCCTGCTCATCTGCGTGAACGTGCATTAGGCCTGCTGCAGGGAGGCATGAGGACTGCTGAATAAATTGCCATGTCCGCACTGTGAGGCGCCTAAGACAGCGCTACAGGGAGACAGGAAGGACAGCTGATCATCCTCGCAGTGGAAGACCACGTGTAACAACACCTGCACAGGATCGGTACATCCGAATATCACACCTGCGTGACAGGTACAGGATGGCCACAACAACTGCCCGAGTCACACCAGGAACACACAATCCCTCCATCAGTGCTCAGACTGTCCGCAATAGGCTGAGAGAGGCTGGACTGAGGGCTTGTAGGCCTGTTGTAAGGCAGGTCCTTACCAGACATCACCAGCAACAACGCCGCCTATGGGCACAAACCCACCTTAGCTGGACCAGACAGGAGTGGCAAAAGTGCTCTTCACTGATGAGTCGGGTTTTGTCTCACCAGGGGTGATGGGCGGATTCGTGTTTATCGTCGAAGGAATGGCGTTACACGAGGCCTGTACCCTGGGCGGGATCGATTTGGATCGATGGCTAGGGCCATTCCCCCCAGAAATGTCCAGGAACTTGCAGGTGCCTTGGTGGAAGAGTGGGGTAACATCTCCCAGCAAGAACTGACAAATCTGGTCCAGTCCATGAGGAGGAGATGCACTGCAGTACTTCAAGCAGCTGGTGGCCACACCAGAGACTGACTGGTACTTTTGATTTTGAGCCTCCCTTCATTTTTCAGTTTATGTCTTATGGTGTTGACTCTTTTAGTGTTCATACAAATATTTACACATTAAGTTTACTGAAAGTAAAAACAGTTGAAAGTCAGAGGACGTTTCTTTTTTTGCTGAGTATAGTTAATTATACCATTGAATGCACAGCGTAATAGTAAAAATGTAAAAACACTGAATAACACTGAGAAAACCTTGAACAACAGAGAAAACTAACACTGCAAGAGTTTGCGCTACAGACTTACGACTTAATAAACAACCAAGAAAAGTAACATTGCAACAACGCACGGGCGCGCCTGTGTGTGTGTGTCTCTCTCTCGCGGCCCTGCATGTGTGTGTCTGTCTGTCTGTCTGTCTCGCGCGCCTGCATGCATGTGTGTGAGTGTGTGTCTGTCTGTCTCGTGCGTGCCTGTGTGTGTGTCTGTGTCTGTCTCGTACGCGTCTGTGTCAGTCTCGTGCGCGCCTGTGTGTGTGTCTGTCTGTCTCGCATGTGCGCCTGTGTGTGTGTGTGTGTGTGTGACTCTCTCTCTCTCTCTGTCTCTCTTTCTCTCTGCACAGGAAGAGACTGAACACGTGCTGTGTGGCCCGTGCATTTGCACTTCAGCAGAAGACACACACGGACACCTGGACGCACACGGGTTTTATTAAAGAGGATATAGACATATACGAGGTGCGATCCAAAAGTTCCCGGAATGCATTTATTTAAAAGTATACACACCAAATAACAATTAATGGTGAACAGTTCCTTCAAAATAGTCACCCGCTGAGTTGATACACCAATCCCAACGTGATTTCAACCTTTCGAAGCACCTCTGGAAGTGTGTTCGGCGTCGGTTGTTACTGCTTGGATCTCCTCCACCGTCTCATATCTGTGTCCCTTGAGCCTCATCTTCATCTTAGGAAATAAAAAAAAAAAAATCGGACAGTGCTAAATCAGAGTACAGAGGCTGGGGAATGGCAGTAAACTTTGTAGAAGCCAGAAATTCGCGCACAATCAGGTGTGTGAGCTGGTGCATTGTCGTGATGCAAAAGAAATGACTTGTCAGCCCACATCTGAGGACATGTTTGGAGAATTCTATTTCGCAAACTCCTTAGAACATCTCTGTAGAATGTTTCATTCACCGTCTGGATGACACCCTTCACATCGGTTAAGCAAATGAGCATTGACTTGGTGTTGCTGTGAACTTGTCGAGCTTTTTTGGGTCTTTCAAATCACTCATTTTCACGAACAACCCTTCACAGACACAACCGAAGTTTAAGTGAGAACTGAACGAGAAACTATATATATGTTTGAACATTTGCAAAAGCTTCTCCACTAACTATATAGTTACACTTCTGCCTACTCAGCCTTTACTGGAATACTTAAGGACACAAAAAGCGTAAGTGTAGGTAATGGCAAATATATATATATATTGTAATTACCAGAGCAATTTCACAAAGTCCTAGGGAAAAGAAAGGGGAGCTAACTGGACAACTCTCTTTAATTTGTATGTTCACATTAACAAGTGCACAATGGCACTGCAAAATATAACAAAAAACAAAAAAGCACACCATTCCTTGGCTCTTGCAAAGTGCCTGCTAGGGCAATCTCTATTAAAGTTCAGTACTTGAGCAGGTCAGTTTTAGGGGCTCCGTCCTGGTAGGTTCAGGTCCAACAAATGACTCCTTACAGGGCAGTCTGGCTGGGGGGCTGGCTTTTGAATGGTTCCAACTGGAAGGCGCTGGGCTTTCGCTGTGTGCATCATAAGCCTGCACTGAACTGTGGAAGGAAGTGACCAGACAGTTAGTGACAGCGCTCCCCTCTGTTCCATAGTGGTATAACTTGCTTAGTCTGAGCCCTGAAGGTGACACTATATAGGTTGGTATATATGTATATACACACACAGTTCCCTCCATAATGCTTTGGGCAAAGACACATTTCTCCTTGATTTTTTCCACTTTGCTCCCCAGTTTAAATGACAAATCAAAAGATTCTGATGTCATTGTAGTGCGCATTGCAGACTTTCATTTAAGGGTGTTTGCACAGAATTTCAGTCACACCATGTAGAAATGACAACACTTTTTATACATGGCCCAAACATTTCAAGGCACTATAATGTTTGGGTCGTAGCATTAATTAGGACTGTTAAAGAAGTCAGATTTAGGACTTTGTCGCATGCAGCGACTGCCTGAAGTCACCCCTGAATAATCCGTTTCATTATTGGGCTCGGCTGAAAAACATGGCACTGTTTAAATCAACAAATCTGGCCACTGACACTAACACATTGTTTGAAATGAAAAGCAGCTGCCACAGTGGTGGTCCTGCTGGACCATCTCTGAGATGTGCCACTTTAGTGTGAATGGCGTTTTTCAGGGCCTCATCCATGCCACTTACAAAAGCTGCACAGGCAGTTTGGCCACAGCGGCGTCCCCTGGTGTTCCCACCTGATAATAAAGTCAACCTGCCTTTGTCCACCAATGACAGCTGGCAGATTTCTCTTCCTCCCCACCCTCCTTGCTGGCTGTGAACTGTCAGACGCACTCTATTTATGGCTGGTACCCTTAGCTCCTCTCCAAACTTAAGGAAATTTATAGTGGCAAATGTGATCAGATTACTGTTAAGCTCGCTTTTGGAAAATTTACAGTTTACATTAATATTAATGTATCATTATTACCTGCGTCGTGTAATAAATAACTGCTGTTTTGACAGCATTAGTATAGATCACATGCAGTGAGCACTCTTAACAAAAACAGTCTTTTAAAAGGGGTTTGTGAATTAATTGGGGAAATTGCAAATCAGGTAGTCGGCCAAATAATTCATTGTCACATCCAATCAATAAACTTTGTAAATCAACTCATTTAATTTATAAATGATCTATATAGATCAAACGACCAATTAAACAATTAGCATACATTTTGCAATTAATTAATTTTACCATCAATCACACAATTAAACTTCAAAATTTAAATTGCCGAGTTTGGAAGCAATCTTGACACGAGGACTCTTTGGTAATACTTCATGCCTTTGGAACACACTCTGACACGGCTGAATTTATATTGCTAAAAAGCTACGTGGCCTGCTGTGGGAGGCAAGAAAACGTAACGTCTGGAGGTTGTGAGGTGCTCTTGACGCTCCCCTCCACCGCCGCCCCCCTCAGAAAAATGTAAAATTCATCTGCTGGCTCGAGAGACACCGGCTGGAAAAATCAGAACAATGGCTCCGGCTTCGTCATCCTGTCCATTGAGTGTACATTCATGGATATGTGTGTGTGTCCCATTAGTTTAAAGATCTCAAACCTTAGGTCCCAGATCAGCCTCTACACTCGGTACGTTCTGGACACGTTTAGAGAAGTGAGAAAAGTGCTATGTAAATGTAAAGAATTATTATTACTTGGTCCAAGGCCTTGAGACCCGTTTTTCATTCCAGTGGAGCAGAGCACCTCAGGCTCTCATTTTATTACTTCAAGTCCACGTTGTTAGCAGAGTTCAAGTTGCAAGTCATGGATGTGCAGCCACTCAGAAAGATTCATTTCAACCTTTTGGTTTGACCATGAGGTATTTTTTGATATTCAGTATGAAGGGAGAACAGGAGATTGTGGTGTGGATTGAATGAAATGGGGTCAAGCTTGGAAATAGATAGAAACGTTAGTATAGTCGGCAGGATGACATTAGATAGATAGATAGATACTTTATTAATCCCCAAGGGGAAATTCACATACTCCAGCAGCAGCATACTGATACAAACAGTATTAATTAAATAGTGATAAGATAAAAAAATAATTAAAATACAGTACAAGTTAAAAAAATGCAAGGTGGAGAGTGCAATGCAGGTATAACAGCGTTTACCCCCCCCCCGGGTGGAATTGGAGTCGCATAGTGTGGGGTCTTCTCATTCTGTCAGTGGAGCAGGACGGTGACAGCAGTCTGTGGCTGAAGCTGCTCCTCTGTCTGGAGATGATCCTGTTCAGTGGGTTCACCATGATTGACAGAAGTCTGCTCAGCGCCCGTCGCTCTGCCACAGATGTCAAACTGTTCAGCTCTGTGCCTACAATAGAGCCTGGCTTCCTCACCAGTTTGTTCAGGTGTGAGGCGTCTTTCATCTTTATGCTGCCTCCCCAGCACACCACCGCGTAGAAGAGGCGCCGCCACAACCGTCTGGTAGAACATCTGCAGCATCTTATTGCAGATGTTGAAGGACGCCAGTCTTCTAATGAAGTATAGTCGGCTCTGTCCTTTCTTACATAGAGCATCAGTATTGGCAGTCCAGTTTATCATCCAGCTGCACTCCCAGGTATTTATAGGTCTGCACCTTCTGCACAGTCACCTCTGATGATCACGGGGTCCATGAGGGGCCTGGGCCTCCTAAAATCCACCACCAGCTCCTTGGTTTTGCTGGTGTTCAGTTGTAGGTGGTTTGAATCGCACCATTTAACAAAGTCCTTGATTAGTTTCCAATACTCCTCTTCCTCCTGCCCACTCCTGATGCAGCCCACGATAGCAGTGTCGTCAGCGAACTTTTGCACGTGGCAGGACTCCGAGTTGTATTGGAAGTCCGATGTATGTTGGCTGAACAGGACCAGAGAAAATGCACACACACTTCATCCTACAACAAAGTAATGACCCCAAACATGCTGCTGAGGCAACAGAGCGGTTTGTCAGAGTTAAAAAAATTGGAAAATTCTTAAATGGCCAGTCTAGTCACCCAATTTAAATCAAACTGAGCAGGCCTTCCATATGCGGAAGAAAAAACTTAAGGGGGAAAGGCCCCAAAACAAGCAGGAGCTGAAGATGGCTGCATTAGAAGCTTGGCAAAGCATCACCAAAAAAGATCATCAGCACCTGGTAATGTCTATGAATCTCAGACTCAAGTAGTCATTGCATTCAAGGGATATGCGACAAAGTACTAAATATGATGGCCGTAATGAACCTGCCAATGCTGTGTCCAGACATTATGGTTGTGTGACCAAAATGTCTGCAAATCCCCTTAAATGAAAGTCAGCAATGTGCACTTTAATCACAAGTCTGAATTGTTTGATGTGTAATTTTAAACTGTGGAGCCGAGGGGTCAGTCAAAGAGAAATGGGTCTTTGTCCCAAATATTATGGAGGGCACTGTAACACTCTGTTTATTACCAACAAGCAGGGGCTGAAGATGGCCGCATTCAGTGGCTTGGCAGTGCATCACCAGAGAAGACCCTCAGCGCCTGGTAACGTCTTTTAGTCACAGACTTGTAGAAAAAGTGTTGTTTGACCATAATGTATGCAGATCGCCTTAAATGAAAGTCTGCAATGTGCACTTTTATCACGTCTGAATAATATGATTTGTAATTTTAAATTGTGGAGAAGAAATAAATCCATACATTTATGGAGGGCACTGAACATTGTGAGGCTGGAACTTCCCTTGTATGGTATATCAGTCAACTGCTTGGCATACTTCTGCACAGACCCAGCCATATTTTAGTTTTACCAAGCAAGCTAACATCAGGTTGAAGGAATCTTACATGAACATGGTGGACGTGAAAACTACAAACTGGGCACAGTAAAATCAAAATGCTGTGTGCTGGCGGTGCTGTCCATTCCGCCAGAGTACACACATACGTAGTTTGCATCACAGGTTCATCTTTCTGAATTTTACTGGAGTAAAAGTTTTCAGACTTTATTGAATGAGAAATAAAGTCGTTGAAACAAAAATGTATAGCGTTAAAGGACCCAAAAACAAGCGAATGTGGAATGCCCCTCTGCTGCCTCTCGTACTCTGCCATGGGGTAACAGTGCCCCCTGTAGCTTGATTTGGGCTCTGTAAACATAGGTGCCCCTTCCTGACTGGATGCGTTTCCAATTTAATTGTTTCTTTTCACCAAGTCCATACATAACAGATATATTTGTAAGCTCAATACAATGACAGTAAAGTCCTAAATGTTTCTACATTGGCGTACACAATTCAATGGTTAAATATCATAAATCAGGCCAGTACAAAGTGTCCCATTCTTCCTCCTGTGACACCTTCTGCTGGTACCAAGTGCTGTCCATCTGATTTACAAGATATTTGGAATTGGTACACGCTAATCAAACAAATCTCATACTGTGCCCCCATACATCCCTTACTGTAAAGCTGTAAATAAAACTCTGGATGAATTTGGCACTTTCTGAGTTTCTTGATTTGATGCCTGCAGATCTCCTGTATGCACACCTTTCTCATTTTCTGCAGCTCCAACTCGGGTGATAGTTGGACTTCATCAGTGTTTACTCCCCTGCGCCCTGATGCTCTAAGAGGGCCTTGTACAACCACAGACTTTCATCTTTATGTACAAGATAAGCCGTTTTTCCTATACATCATCACTAGATGGGAAAGAAAGGCCTGGTCTTTAATGCTTGACAAAGCACAATTTCTATTTTACCACTAGACATTAAGCCAGGTGCTAGAACAGTAGTGCATTAACATTTGTATGAACAGTCAATATTAAATGGCAAGGGACCTTGTATGTGGCTGTAATGTGCGTCACTGTATCGTGTGCCTTTAATTTTCTCTCGCAGTAATACTGGTTTGTATTTCCGTAAAATGCCTGTAATTTTCTTTGACAGTAATACAGTGGAACCTCGGTTCACGACCATAATTCGTTCCAAAACTCGATTTGGTAATTTTCCCCCATAGGATTATATGTAAATACAATTAATCCGTTCCAGACTGTATGAACTGTATGTAAATATATATATTTTTAAGTTTTTAAGCACAAATATAATTAATTATACCATAGAATGCACAGCATAATAGTAAACTAAATGTAAAAACATTGAATAACACTGAGAAAACCTTGAACAACAGAGAAAACTAACACTGCAATAGTTTGCGCTATAGTGCTACAAACCGCTAGCTAAAAACAATTTTTTTAATGAGTTTTCAGCGCAGTGAAAAAAATTAACATTTGAAAAATCCGTAATTTAATAAACAACCAAGAAAAGTAACATTGCAACAATGCATGCGCACACCTGTGTGTGTGTGTCTCTCTCGCACGCCTGTGTGTGTGTCTCTCTCGCACGCCTGTGTGTGTGTGTCTCTCTCTCTCACATGCCTGTGTGTGTGTGTCTCTCTCTCACGCCTGTGTGTGTGTGTCTCTCTCACACCTGTGTGTGTATGTCTCTCCTGCGCCTGTGTGTGTGTGTCTCTCTCGCGCGCCTGTGTGTGTGTCTCTCTCTCTCGCACGCCTGTGTGTGTGTGTCTCTCTCTCTCGCACGCCTGTGTGTGTGTCTCTCTCTCTCTCTCTCTCTCTCTCTGCACAGGAAATGTACAGGGAGAGACTGAACACGTGCGGCCCCACATGCGCACTTCACCAGAAGACACACACACACACAGACACCTGGACGCACACAGGGATTTTATTAAAGAAGATTTGCTGCTTGCTGTTTGCTGACTTGCATTGATCTGGTTTAAAATATATCGGCTCTTTGCCAAAGGATACTTTTGGCAAATGTTTAGTTCAGCGGCCTTCTGCTGTGTTTGTTTTCAGACTGCAGTAAACACTAGAAACGATGTGCCAAGTGAATGAATAAATGAAAAGTTTACAGAAGTAGGCAGCAGCTATGTGGGTGAAGCTTGCCCTTTTCCCTTACGTGACCACGTGTTCCTGCGGCATCTTAAACAATATTGTTCTCGGTGCTGTCAGATTCTCTTTGCTGTGCATGAACTATTTTACTTGCTATATTCTGATTTCTTCCTTGTTGTTTTGTTTTTTCCCCACCAACAGTGAAAATGTCAGTGCATACTGTCTCCATATTGCAGAGGATGATGGGGAAGTGGACACAGATTTTCCACCGCTCGACTCCAACGAGCCCATTCATAAGTTTGGCTTCAGCACCCTGGCACTGGTTGAGAAGTACTCTTCACCGGGGCTGGCAGCAAAACAGTCCCTCTTTGTTCGAATGTAAGTGCTCAGAGTTCCACTCCTCTGCTTCCCCATCTTGAGTTCTTGCTTGCTTCCTATGTTACTTAAGCCATTAATCTTTTCTGCATGATGAAGTGTTTTAAATCATAGAAAATTTCAATTAATTTTCTTTTCTTTTTTTTTTTTTTCTCCCAATTTTTTTTGGTAGTAAAGTAAGGAAAAAGTAATGTTGTTTGGCATGCTCACTCAAAAATATGTATTCACTCCTCTCTGTATTGCTTACTCTTCTAAAAGCAAGCAAAACGATTTAGAAATCATTTTTCTTTGAATGAAGTGGTACTGATTGGAAACGGAGTGAAATCATCAAGGTAGCAGGACAATAGCGGTACATGAGCAAGAGGAAAAGAAAGTGTCACAGGTTAGGAGCCACTTTTCAGTTGATACAGAGGATACGACACTCTCTGGCTAGTGTCTTAGCAGGTTGAGTCAGAGTACAAAAACTTTGGAATAAGTGGAGGATATCACTTGTAACACAAAGCTAATTGCGTAAGCAACCTCATTGGTTATCCTAAACTGTTCTTCTTCAGAGCTCTAAAGGTAAGTTGCAGATCCTGAAATGGACAGGAAGCCAGTGCAGTGAAGACAGCTGAAATGTTTCTGATGAGCATTTGGTTAGAATTAAACAGTAGTATCTTCTGCTGTTTGAAGATATACAGTCATGTGAAAAACTTTGGTAACTCCTCTTAATTCTTTAGATTTTTGTTTCTCATTGGCTGAGCTTTCAAAGTAGCAACTTCCTTTTAATATCTGACATGCCTTATAGACACAGTAGGATTTCAGCAGTGACATTAAGTTTATTGGATTAACTGAAAATATGCAGTATGCATCATAACAAAATTAGACAGATGCATAAATTTGGGCACCCCAACAGAGATATGACATCAATACTTAGCTGAGCCTCCTTTTGCCAGTCTAACAGCCTCTAGATGCTGTCCTCCTATAGCCTTTGATGAGTGTGTGGATTCTGGATGGAGGTATTTCTGACCATTCTTCATACAACATCTCTCCAGCTCAGTTCAATTTGATGGACAGCCTGCTTCAAATCATCCCTTAGATTTTCGATGATATTCGAGTCAGGGGACTGTGACGGCCATTCCAGAACATTGTGCTTCTTCCTCTGCATGAATTCCTTTGTAGATTTCCAACAGTGTTTTGGGTCATTGACTTGTTGGAATATCCAACCCCTGCGTAACTTCAACTTTGTGACTGATGCTTGAACATTATCCTGAAGAATTTGTTGATATTGGGTTGAATTCATCCGCCCCTCGACATTAACAAGGTCCCCAGTCCCTGAACTAGCCACACAGCCCCACAGCATGATGGACCCTCCACCAAATTTGACAGGAGGTGGCAGGTGTTTTTCTAGGAATGCGGTGTTGTTCTTCCGCCATGCAAAGTGCTTTTTGTTCTGACCAAATAACTCCATTTGTGTCTCATCAGTCCAAAGCACTTTGTTCCAAAATGAATCTGGCTTGTCTAAATGAGCATTGACATACAACAAGCGACTCTGTTTGTGGTGTGAGTGCAGAAAGGGCTTCTCTCTCATCACCCTGCCATACAGATGTTCTTTGTGCAAATTGCACTGAATTGTAGAACGATGTACAGATACACCATCTGCAGCGAGATGTTCTTGCAGGTCTGTGGAGGTGATCTGTGGTTGTCTGTCACCATTCTCACAATCCTGTCATGTGCCGCTCCTGTATTTTTCTTGGCCTGCCAGACCTGCTGAGTTGGTTTAACAGCAACTGTGCCTGTGGCCTTCCATTTCCTGATTCCATTCCTTACACTTGAAACTGACAGTTTAAACCTCTGAGATGACATTTTGTAGCCTTCACCTAAACCAGGAGACTCAACAATCTTTGTTTTCAGATCTTCTGAGAGTTGCTTTGAGGATCCCATGCTGTCTGTCACTCTTCAGAGGAGAGTCAAAGGGAAGCACAACTTGCAATTGACCACCTTAAATACCTTTGACCACTCATGATTGGACACTCCTGTCTATGAAGTTCAAGGCTTGACGAGCTCATCCAACCAAGTCATCAGCATTGAGCAGTGACAGGCATTCAAATCAGCAAAGTGACAAGGGGACCCACATTTGTGCACAGCCAGTTTTTCACATTTGATTTAATTTCATAAACTAAATACTGCGTCACTAAAAATCTTTGTTCTGAAAATACCGCAGTGCTCAGATATTCCTAGGAAATGAAAGACACACCACTAGTATCTTATTGTTGAAAGGAGAGTCAATTATTATACAGGCTGAGAGGGGTTCCCAAAGTTTTTCATATGACTGTGTTTATTTAATATTTCTTGTATAACACTCCACAGAAAATGTAGTCATCTGAGTAATAGTGATGTTAATTCTGTATTCCAAGATGAATGGTAGCTATGAAGACAAACTGGAGGCAACAAGTGTGGGAAAAATGTTTAAGATGCACATGCCCACAGGCATAAACAGATTTTAAGAAAAATAAATACTTTGTTGCAAGTAAATATACTGGTATAACAAAACCACTTTGTCTTTCCTTTCCTATAATCAATTTAATTTGACCAATCCAAGCAAAGAATCAGTTTCCCCTTCACAAACTTACTTCCTGTATTGAAGATCTTATGAGGTGTGACAATGAAATATCTCAAATTTAAGACCGAATTGTCACTTACAACACAATGAGTCACAGGTCAAAGAAATGCACTGTTGTGAACAGTCACGATCAGTCACAAATGTGCAACATCCGGCTCAGAAGTGGTCTCGTTGCCGTGTGAGCCAATAGGAGAACACTTTTAGTCGGTGCCACAGAGACTGTCTTCTGAACACTGCGAGCTGAACATTTCCTGGTGATTTTAGCTGAGCTCCCACTGTCTCTCTCTGTGTCAGCCCCCCGCCATTTCTACACAGCATCACAACTACACTCTACTAGTCCACAGTGCAGATCTCATCCTCCATGTCAAGTGAATTGCCATGGACTCGCACTACAAAGCATCTCATTTCAAGTATTTATGCTATGGTGAACTGCTGGCCGGTCGGTCGGTCATGAACCTGCAACATCCGGCCCAGCATTGGTCTCCTTGACGCAAATCCTTTCCTTGTCACCAACTGAATTGCCATGGACTCGCACCATGAAGCATCTCATTTCAAAGATTTACACTGTGGTGAACTGACGCTAGTCAGTAGCGAACCTGCAACATCTGGCTCAAAAGCAGTTTCTTTGTGGTGTGAGCTACTGGGAGAATTCCTTTAGACAGCTACAACAACAACAACAACATTTATTTATATAGCACATTTTCATAAGCGGAGAGCTTCCAGATGACACCAGCTGAGCTCTTTCCGTCAGTCCCCACTTTTTCTGCACAGTGTCACCTCTAAAAAGATGCACCGCAATTTTACGTTTGTCATCAATGTCATACCCCTGGATACCACTGGTGTGGCTTCAGAACAGATCTCTGACCGTCTTTGAGTGGCCCAGCCAAAGCCCAGACTTAAACCCGTAAAACATTTGTGGGGAGACCTGAAGGTGGCAGTTTACAAGACTCTTCCCATCCAGTCTAAAGAGGCCTTAGAGGATCTGCCAGGAAGAATGTGTTAAGCTGTGCCAAATCCAGCTGTGCAAAGCTTGGCATTCTGCAGAGTATGGATAAAGTGTTTTGCTGCAGCAGGGTGTTTATGGTTGTGGTGAAAAATTCAAACATGGCTGGACGAGTGTTAAGCATAAAGAAAGAGCGTAATGCTTGTCAACATCCACTACCGATGACAGCATTGTGAGAGTCGATATTATAATTCTGACAAACCATTGAGGATTCCAACACCTGCTTAGACCTTCATCGTATAAAACTCAGATCACTGCTTGCTGCTTCTTTTTGGTGCAAATGGAGAGTAGATTGGAAATGCTTACTCCTAGAAATTAAAAAGCTACTGTGGTACAAATAATTAAAAAAAAAGAAAAAAACTGTGGAAGAAATCAACATATTAAAGATAGGAACTTACTCTATGCTAGGGCAAGTTTGATAAAAGCTCTTAGAGTTAGAATCCAGGCAGGAGGAAACTTGTCCATTGCATCTTTAATTAACTCTTCAGCAAATGCTGAAGAGAGCACATTCATTACAGCAGTCTGTTACAGAATGGTCAGAAAAATAAGGGCACAGGTCCATTTTATAAAGAACTGGAGTGCTGGTTAATGCATACATTTACTCTGATTGGTTCATTGACTCATTGACTCACACCCAAATGGCTTATCTAAATAAAAATGTATTCTACTACATCCGTCTTCCTATATCTCTTAGGTTCAGCTATTGCCCTTGAACTGTCTGTGTATGTAACGACTGTCTTGGGTTTTTGTTTAGAGGACATCTGCTGATCTCTTAATCATCTCCTAATACATTTCGTGTATTACGTCAACCTTCCTCCTAGTACATTCTTGTCTTTTAGTTGCTTAACCACTTCGGTAGTTCCCGTCATGACATTTCTTAAAGAAATGCTTTTATACTTCACTGTGCACAGCAAACCAAAATACTTAACTATTGTTACCTCAAATTTATTCTGCGACCCCACGCCAGGTTTTCCACAGGTACATGTGGAATCTCTTCAGCCAGCTCAAGCAATATAATAAAGAATTGCAGATAATTAATTATTGACTTACCCTCATACATTTCTTGAGGTTCTGTATAAAGACAAATCTCCCCATTGGAACAAATAAAGTACTGTCTTATCTATTTCTCTATTATATAGTGCCTTTCATATCTATCTGTGTCTGTCTGATCATTTCTATAATCTCACATTTATGAGCACAGTTTTGTTGAATCCAGTCATTTTCTAAATAAAACGTGTGGCTCCCTCACCGTGGAGAGAAGTAATTCATCATCGCATGCTAACTAAGGCTTGGATGTAATCCAAACAACTGTAGACTCAGCCTGAATTACAGGTTATTCCTAAAAACCGAAGTCCACAAAAGAGAAAGGTGATCGATGAAAGACGCAGAGACCAGTGCATTCAGTAGGCTAGACTGGAATACAAAGTAAATGAGGAAAAATTCCTGTTTTTTAAAAAAGTAGCTTGTAGTAGATCTGTTGAGGTAAACTCAAGAGGAACAAAAGTCGTGGAACAATTCTGGTTTTTATGTGGCAATTCATTTTCAAAAACTGCAAATTCAAATAGTTGATCTTACTCATGGGTTTTGGTTTAACTAGGCTTTTTTTCCCCCCATTTCTCCTATCAGTAGTGTAAAGTAAAAACTGTTAGGACCACCAGGTCAGTGCTGGGAGTTCAGCACTCCAGATATTAGGGTAATGTTGGCAGTACAGTTTGAAGCAGAACACATGAGGTGTTACAGCAGAGAGGAGCATTCCTCTGTCTAACAGACTCCTTCATTTTTCCTAGACAGGTATACAATGTCGACTCACCATTAGTTTTCCGTAACTTCCCGCTGATCAGTTCTGCACTTTGTAATCTGTTATATGTAGAAGTGATGAACAAGGAATAAAGAGGTGACTGCTGAGTAAACCCCCCTTTAGCTCTTTGGTGTCCTAAAGGCCTATAAAATACACTCACCGGCCACTTTATTAGGTACACCTGTCCAATTGCTTGTTAACATAAATATCTAATCAGCCAATCACATGGCAGCAACTCAATGCATTTAGGCATGTAGGGATTGTCGAGGCAACCAGCTGAAGGTTAAGCCGAGCATCAGAATAGGGAAGAAAGGTGATTGAAGAGTCTTTGAACGTGGAATGATTGATTGTTGGTGTCAGACGGGCTGGTCTGAGTATTTCAGAAACTGCTGATCTGCTAGGATTTTCACACACAGGGTTTACAGAGAATGGTCCAAAAAGGGAAAATATCCAGTGAGCAGCAGTTCCCTGGTTGAAAATGCCTTGTTGATGCCAGAGATCAGAGGAGAATGGCCAGACTGGTTTGAGCTGATAAAAAGGCAACAGGAACTGAAATCAGCACTCGTTACAACCGAGATATGCAGAAGAGCATCTCTGAATGCGCAACACGTTGAACTTTGAAGCAGATGGGCTACAGCAGCTCGAGACCACACCAAGTGCCACTCGTGTTGGCTAAGAACAGGAAACTGAGGCTACAATTATCACCAAAATTGAACAACAGAAGATTGCAAAAACATTGCCTGCTCTGATGAGTTTCAATTTGTACTGTGAAATTCAGACAGTAGGATCAGAGTATGGCGTGAATGACATGAAAGCATGGATCCCTCCTGCCTTGTATCAGTGGTTCAGGCTGTTGGTGTAATGGTGTGGGGGATAGTTTCTTGGCACACTTTCGGCCCCTTAGTACCAAGTGAGCATCGTTTAAATGCCACAGCCTACCTGAGTATAGTTTGTAGATTATTTATAAAAGCACATTTAAAACAATAGAGGTTGTGCCAAAGTGCTGTGCAAAAAAGCATTGTAATATACACAATACAAACAATCATGCAAAAAAACAACCAATTGTAACATCCACCACAATCTCATCATACACATTTATCCCTTTATGACCGCAGCGTGCCCATCTTCTGATGGCTACTTCCAGCAGGATAACGTGCCATGTCATAAAGCTCAAACTAATTTCTTGATCATGACAATGAGTTCACTGCACTCAATTGGCCTCAATGGTCACCAGATCTCATTCCAATAATAGAGCATCTTTGGGATGTGGTGGAACGGGAGCTTTGCATCATGGATGTGCAACCGACAAATCTGCAGCAACTGTGTGATGCTATTATGTCAATGTGGATCAAAATTCCTGAGGAATGTTTTCAGCACCTTGTTAAATCTATGCCACGAAGAATTACGGCAGTTCTGAAGGCAAAAGGGAGTCCAACCCGCTACTAGCAAGGTGTACCTAATAAAGTAGGTAGTGAGTGTATAGAGTCCTCCAACTCTGTCAGAGTAATGAAAGTGAGACACAATGGATTTTTGATTTTATATACTTTGTTAATCCCTGAGTGGAGTCAGAGCACAGGCTCAGGCGTTGTACGATACACCTGGAGGATTTTCAGGAAAAGAGTCTTGCTCAAAGGCCCAACAGGGTAGGATCCATTCTTTTGGTAATAGGATTTGAACAGGTAACCAACCGTCCAGATACCAGAGCAGATTTTTAGCCACAGAGCCACCACTTAATCTTTGTCAGCTTTTAATTCTGGCAGTAAGAAGGGTGATTCAGACAGGACAGTCTTTAGTTTTAGTTTTAGCCATATAACAACAAGGAATAACTGAATGCTTTTAAAGTGTGTCCGCTTTATTAGATTTTCTTGTCCTACTTTCTCGTCCAAAAAATGCATTTTATGTGCAAGAGATATTGGGACAGTCTAGCTATTAGCTAAACGAACAGGCTTGATGGACTGAGTGATCATCTCCTCTTGTTTGTCAGATTTCTTATGTTATAATTTAATTAAATAATTAAAATTAGAATCTATAATTATTAACTGTATAATTTTGATAAATTTTATTTTGTTAACAATTATCATTATAGCCATTTTGTTTAACATAGGCATTGTCATTTTCAGTTATTTTTTTCCATAGACAAAAACATATTCTTTGTTATTGCTAGTCACATGACTGCTTCTGCACAGCGTCATGACTGGCGAAATTTGTCAAAGTGAGTATGACAGGTTCGCCAGTGACCTAGTTTGCTGAATTCTTCCTTGAAAATTTGCCATGCTACTGGCTCAGACAAACTTTCTGTTTTCCCTCCAGTGCCCTGTGTTCTTTTGTGTAGCAGCTATTTTAGATGAGGATGTCACCCTCCCAGTCTGCGCTACCTGCCCATCTTGTGTTGTTCATGCACAAAACTTCTCATGCTTACATGCTATAAGTGTACTCCACTTCACAGTGCTGTCTGGTCTGCTTTGAGTATGCGTGATTAATGCGTGATGTCACAATCCAGCTCCAGCTGGATGTGCACTCCACATGCATTTATTTAAAGAAACACAACAAGCAGTACTTTCATTTGAGGGGTACATTGGCTGACCTTAACGAGAATATTCTGAAAATATTTTGTTGTTATGCAAAGATTCATTGTATGTTGCGTCTTCACTGCTGGGTTCAGCATGTTGAGCTTCTCACTATGTAGCACAGATCAGGTAGTGACAGATCAGCACAGATCTGGTAGTTAGTACCTCCCTGAGTATATAACACTGATCCCTTGTGTCCCAGGCTTAACAGCATTTATTTCTATAGCACATTTTCATACAAATAACGTAGCTCAAAGTGCTTCACATGATGAAGAAAGAGAAAAAAGACAAAGTAAGAATTACAATAAGACGAAACTCGTTAACATAGAATAAAAGTAAGATCTGATAGCCAGGGAGGACAGAAAAAAGCAAAAAAAAACTCCAGATTGGCTGGAGAAAAAATAAAATCTGCAGGGGTACCAAGGCCACGAGACCACCCAGCCAACCCCCTCTAGGCATTCTACCTAACATCAATGACCTCAATTAGTCCTCTTTGTAATTAGGGTTCTCATGGAAGGACTTGATGATGATGGTCATGTGGACTTCTGGCCTTTAATCCATCAATGTAGCTGCATCATGGTGCTTTGATCAGGTGGTGGTGGTGCAGGTCGCCACCACAGAAAACTGGATAAAGAACAGAAGAGAGAGTAGGGGTTAGTACAGATTGTGGAGCCACCATGAATAGTAATGGTAATTAATTGAATATACAGAGCATCAGGATTAAACTAAAATGAAGTTATGAGAAAGCCATGTTAAAGTAATGTGTTGTTAGCAGTTTTTTTAAAAGTGCTCCACTGTATTAACCTGGCAAATTCCTATTGGCAGGCAATTCCAGATTTTTGGTGCATAACAGCAGAAGGCCGCCACACCACTTCTTTTAAGTTTAGCTCTTGGAATTCTAAGCAGACACTCATTTGAAGATCTAAGGTTACAGTTTGGAGTATAAGATGTCAGACACTCCGATATATAAGATGGAGTGAGATTATTTAAGGCTTTGCAAACCATAAGCAGTATTTTAAAGTCAATTCTGAATGACACAGGTAACCAGTGTAATGACGCTAGGACTGGTGTGATGTGCTCGGATTTTCTTTTCCTAGTTAGGATTCTAGCAGCTGCATTCTGCACTCGTTGCAAACGATTTATGTCTTTCGGGCTCGGGGTGTGGATGGTGTTAGTTGTGGAGATAGGAGCTCAGGAGACGCAGAGAGATATTAAGGACTCGGAGTTTAGTTTTACGTTTTGGGAGGGCTGAGTTATTAACACTACTGCCTCGTAGCTTAGGTCACATTTTAATAATAAATTATTATAATTGCCATAATAATCAGTCCAGCATAGCTGGTAGACACTTCCCTAGCCCTCAGAGACACTGAAACGACCATTGCACCATTATATTCCACTCAAAACTCATTTAGTTTCTCCCTCCCAGTTGATTCAGTGCATTTCACCGAGATTCCCCAACGCTTTTCTCTTCTCCCCTAAAGTTGAAGCGAAGCAAATTCAGTAGGGCTCGCTCATCACTAATCACGACATTGACCATGCAATGGCAGCTAGCACATCATGATGTCTGTTTTTGAAAGCTTTGCTTCTTTTTGACTTTGAGTTTTGCCTTGTGTTTTGGAGGTGTTGTCTGGACTATTTTTGGAAATTTCTGGTCTGATTGTTAAAAATTCTTTTGCCTGGTCTTGTAAACCTTTGTGTCTTCCTTTCTAATCCTTCCTTAAATATAACAACCTTTGCAACATGCCATTTTTTGAATGCTATGGTGTGTCTTATTCTTGTCTGGTAGATGCTCCTAACATCTCACAAGGTTCAGATTGCACTAGTGGTCGATTTTGCAGCACGTTTTTTTAAAGTTTGGTTTACTTTTGGCCATAACTAGTACATAAACTCTTGTAATGCACTTAAGGATGTTTGTTTGCTGTACATAGGAGAGGTTGCTTCTGCTTGTTTAGCCTTTATGGTTGAAGCCAAAGAAATCCTTGATTACAAATTTTTCTAAATATATTTAAAACAGGACAGCCTGGAGTTTTGCTGTGTAAACAAGTTTCACAGAGTGAAGTGTCTCTTGGCACAATCCTTTGAGCATAAATTGCTGTCTTATAGGCAAGGGACGGATTTTAAATAATAAAGGCGCCGCGTGAACTCTGCTCACTTTAGCAGTGTCTCTTTAGTAGAGTAGCGAGACAGATGTTAGTCTGTGCAGGAGCAGCTTGGGAATTATCAGACATAAAGCCATACTCTACTTGCGTTCAGTGTACATTCTAATTTGGGGGAATTCCAGAAGTACTTGAGCGATGCACTCTGGAAAAGAATAGCACAGTTTATCCTTAGAAGTTTGTATCATTATCTGAAACTTGACCTAAGCAAGCAAAGTCTATCTTGTTGGAGAGAAAACCTAAACCTGGAATTAAAGATGGCTTCACGATTAATAACCCCAGGGTGTCCCTCCATCTGTCGATATTCATGATGTGCTTCATGCCGTCAAAAATCTGAGATATACTTCGACTGACAGTTTATCTCGTGGTCCTGCTTCCCTTAGCCCTTGTAGCACATCTTTCCGCCTGTTGGACTAAACACACAGTGTACACTGGAATGATCTCATCTGGTGCTGTTTCTGTGATGTTATTTCCTGTAACATGGTTAGTTTTGCCTTGTCCTGTGCTGCCGCCATTGCCTGTTAAGCTCATTAACGGAATATTCCCCCCAAAAACAATGTTCTTTTTTGTATGTCATTTGCCCCACGTATTTCCTAGTGAAATTTTTAATCTCATGTTTTCAGGCAGAAAGAAGATTAAAAAAAAAAAAAAGAGATATAACAGAAGCCAATAGCGGCCAATGATGTACCAACAGCAAGCAATGTGACAAACGTTTGTAGAGAATACACGTTACTTGTATCACATAATTCAAATGTCATTTTCCAGTTGTATGCTCAAAACTGGGCGAAATGCATACATTTTTAGTTTCTCGTATACGAAGTGTAGGGAAAGTATTGTAATCGTCCAAAGATTCGATGTTGAGATTTTGATGAATCTCAACCTTTTAGACCTCCCTGACTTTCTCGTATACAAAGTATTAGAAACCTCCGAAAATTCATTTTCGAGATTTTGATGAATCTCGACGTTTTAGACCTCCCGTGAGTCTGAAAATACCATTTTTGGAATAATTTCTCTGTGTGTGTTTAAACACGAAAACCTGAGTACGCTTTCACATAAGTCAACCAAATTTTGCATACAACTATTAGGTACAAAATGTATATTTCTATTAACTTTTTGGGCTATTTCCGCTAACCGGAAGTGATACTTTACCTTCTATTCATGCAGCTGCAGACTCCAATTTATTCATCTTTACTTTTATAATAATTGTTCAGTATATTATTAATTTGATTTGATTTGTTGTTGATGGTTCTTTAATGTACATAAACCTAAAAATATAAACATTGTCTTGTGGTTTACTCCTCAAATATCCATCCCCATATCTTATGTACAGGAGAAAGTCGAGGGGAGACCACTCCCGATCTTTTTGCTACAGTATTGTTAAATACAGTGGTGTGAAAAACTATTTGCCCCCTTCCTGATTTCTTATTCTTTTGCATGTTTGTCACACAAAATGTTTCTGATCATCAAACACATTTAACCATTAGTCAAATATAACACAAGTAAACACAAAATGCAGTTTTTAAATGATGGTTTTTATTATTTAGGGAGAAAAAAAAAACCAAACCTACATGGCCCTGTGTGACAAAGTAATTGCCCCCTGAACCTAATAACTGGTTGGGCCACCCTTAGCAGCAATAACTGCAATCAAGCGTTTGCGATAACTTGCAATGAGTCTTTTACAGCACTCTGGAGGAATTTTGGCCCACTCATCTTTGCAGAATTGTTGTAATTCAGCTTTATTTGAGGGTTTTCTAGCATGAACCGCCTTTTTAAGGTCATGCCATAGCATCTCAATTGGATTCAGGTCAGGACTTTGACTAGGCCACTCCAAAGTCTTCATTTTGTTTTCTTCAGCCATTCAGAGGTGGATTTGCTGGTGTGTTTTGGGTCATTGTCCTGTTGCAGCACCTAAGATCGCTTCAGCTTGAGTTGACGAACAGATGGCCGGACATTCTCCTTCAGGATTTTTGGTAGACAGTAGAATTCATGGTTCCATCTATCACAGCAAGCCTTCCAGGTCCTGAAGCAGCAAAACAACCCCAGACCATCACACTACCACCACCATATTTTACTGTTGGTATGATGTTCTTTTCTGAAATGCTGTGTTCCTTTTACGCCAGATGTAACGGGACATTTGCCTTCCAAAAGTTCAACTTTTGTCTCATCAGTCCACAAGGTATTTTCCCAAAAGTCTTGGCAATCATTGAGATGTTTCTTAGCAAAATTGAGACGAGCCCTAATGTTCTTTTTGCTTAACAGCGGTTTGCGTCTTGGAAATCTGCCATGCAGGCCGTTTTTGCCCAGTCTCTTTCTTATGGTGGAGTCGTGAACACTGACCTTAATTGAGGCAAGTGAGGCCTGCAGTTCTTTAGACGTTGTCCTGGGGTCTTTGTGACCTCTCGGATGAGTCGTCTCTGCTCTTGGGGTAATTTTGGTCGGCCGGCCACTCCTGGGAAGGTTCACCACTGTTCCATGTTTTTGCCATTTGTGGATAATGGTGCTCACTGTGGTTCACTGGAGTCCCAAAGCTTTAGAAATGGCTTTATAACCTTTACCAGACTGATAGATCTCAATTACTTCTGTTCTCATTTGTTCCTGAATTTCTTTGGATCTTGGCATGATGTCTAGCTTTTGAGGTGCTTTTGGTCTACTTTTCTGTTTCAGGCAGCTCCTATTGAAGTGATTTCTTGATTGAAACAGGTGTGGCAGTAATCAGGCCTGGGGTGGCTACGGAAATTGAACTCAGGTGTGATACACCACAGTTAAGTTATTTTTTAACAAGGGGGCAATTACTTTTCACACAGGGCCATGTAGGTTTGGATTTTTTCTCCCTAAATAATACAAACCATCATTTAAAAACTGCATTTTGTGTTTACTTGTGTTATATTTGACTAATGGTTAAATGTGTTTGATGATCAGAAACATTTTGTGTGACAAACATGCAAAAGAATAAGAAATCAGGAAGGGGGCAAATAGTTTTTCACACCACTGTAGATACTTCTGGCAAAGTCCTTGCACATCATAAACAGAACACACTAGTCAGCTGCACACCCGCGCTGTCTGGCTCAGAAGCAGCCTTCCTACAGTGTGAGCTAATAGGAGAACTCCTTTAGTCAGCTATGCAGAGAAACTCCTTGTCTCAGCCCGATGTTGCGCATTTGCCAGTTTTTGCATCGACAAACTTGGATGAGAATATACAGGTAGTCCCCAGGTTACGGACATCCGACCTACAACTTACGAACGGTGCTGCAGCTGCGACGCATGCACCTCGGTAACTGCCTCTCCGTCATCTTCGGCCTGGGGACACTGCAAACGGAGGCTGGAGGGGAGCGATTTCGATGCCCGTGCAATGTTGTGTCTCTCGGGTGGTTTCATTGCCCACCCGCCACACATGGCTGCCCCATTAGTTCTCAGCGGGTGGCTGGAGGGGGGCGATTTCACTGCTCGCCACAGTGTAGTGTCTCTCGGGAGTCAAGCAGTTTCACTGCCCGCCCACCACACACGGCTGCCCCGTTCGTTCTCGGTGGGTGGCTGGTAATGCTGCAAGCGGTGACCTGGTTGTGGCTGAACGGAGGACATTGAGGGTGAATGGGCCAGCTGGGGGTAGCATTGCAGTGTGCCTCGGATGGCTGCCTGTTGAATGTGGGCGATCCACTACCCACCTTTGGCCACACCGTGTTCGTTCTCGGTGGGCGGACACAGCAGGCAGCATACTGTAAGTGGAGGTGACTGTGAGGTGGGCTGGTGATGAACCCACCCTTGCCGCCCCCATTCATTCTCAATAGCAAGCCTGCTTGTACTTTTACGTACATAGCAGGAAGTTGTCTCTTGTCAGTACATCAGACGTGTTGATGACGGGTGCCTTCCTGCTGTGATAGCGAGTACAGTGCTGTGCAGAAGAGCTCATCTTCACCTTTTGTCTTCACCCTTCAAGAATGTCTCTGAAACACCAATCTGATGCAAGTGCTGGTGATACAGTAAAGAAGAGAAAAAACATCACCATGGAAAATAAAGTAGAAATAATTGAAAGGTCAGAGAGAGGTGAAACTCCATCATTCATTGGCAGAGCACTTGGTTACAGTCGGTCAACAATAGCATTTATTAAAATAATGGACCTGTTCTGACTTACATACAAATTTGACTTAAGTACAAACCTACAGTCCCTATCTTGTACGTAACCCGGGGTCTGCCTGTACTCAAAAAGATGACCTTTTAACCTGTTGTGTCATAATCAAGGACACCCCCCCTAACAAAGCTGGTACTGAACTATGACACCGAGATGCTTCGTGGTGCGAGTTAAATTTACATTTATTTGTTTAGCAGACACTTTTTTCCAAAGCAACGTACAAAAGAGGTGAATAATCAAGTAACATTAGGCCTGTTTGTTCAGCAAGTGTAATAGGAATAGGAATTCAGAGCAATGCAGATTGGATGAGGCTTTGTCATGGAATCACACCACAATCCATTCCAGATTGTGTGTTAACAACGGGTGGTCAGAGGTAACCCGACGATGTCTGGATTGCAATCACAATCAGTTTCTCTCCAGCAAGAACAGTAAAAGAGCTTTCTGTCACGGACATACAGAGGCAGCATGTGAGCACAGCAAGTAGAGTGACGTCACCTGAGTGCTCTCTCTCTCTCTCTTAGCACCCACCTTTCAGTGCAACACCACCACTACAGGTGTGCGTGTACCAAAATGTCATCCCCCTGTGTTTAGTTTACATTGATGGAGCAGATTAGTTGATTGGCTTCTGCCAGACATCTGTAAGTTCAGTGAAAAGCCGTTTCACTCTTTGGTGATGCTAAACTGAAGGATGTCACTGCTGTTACCCATGTAATCAGCCTCAGTTCACTCGTGACAGTGCAGCTGTCACTTGAGTAATCCATTCCATCATTTGTCTGCACTTGTTGAATGGTTTGTTTTAAAGGCATACACGTCAGGTCATTTGATTGTATCGGGTTTGAGAAGGGGAAAGTCTTATGACACCTTCAGCGGGAGTAATTCAGGGTAAGGATCGATAGAAAGCATGCAGTAAGAGGAACGGGTCTATGTAGGAATAAAAGTTTTAAATAAATATGGGTTGAGAAAGAAAAACCAGCGATGTGAAAAGAAAAAAAAAAAAATATATTAAAATGGACCTAGTGGGAGTAAAACCAGTCTATTCCATTCCAGCAGAAACAACAAAATCTGGATTTTTTAAATTTCTTTAGAGGAGACTCCTAAAGCCTCATAAAATGCTTTCCTGTGCTTAATTATCTGGACGAGTCATTTGCCTGCATATGTCATGTGTGTGTTTTCATACCATGACATTATCAGTACTTTTGGATAGGTGGCAGATTTATCGAATCTTTTTTTTCATTACATATTAATATTTGTGGTTGTGTACTGTATATGTCTGTGTGTGTTCTATCTATGTATTGTGGTCGAATGGTAAAACCCAAGATAGATAGATACTTTATTAATCCCAAGGTTCAAGGATTAAATGTTGGGACACCAACCAGGTTGTCCTGTTTTTAATTCTTTCAAAGAAAAATCAAAAATTCAAGGTGGCACTACAAAACTGGTAAAAAAAAAAAAAACAAAACTGGCAGCAGCCTCCTCTTAACGTTGTTGCTCGGTTGAGAGGGTCTTTGCTTCTTTTGGAGCTCTGTCTTCCAGGCTGGTGGGGGGTGCATACAAACTACGAGTACGATTTTTGCAGTTGCTGCAATGACATTTCGGCCAAATGGACTCGCCTGCCAGCCGCCTAACTTGTTCCCTTTGATTTTCGGGGTGTCCCTCTGTAGGCTGATGATTTTCATTTCCATCCTTTGATTCCTAACACATCACCAGTCCATATCAGTAGTAACCAGCAGGGTTTTTTCCCCCCCCATTGAGATCTGATGTTTATTCAGAGTGTTCCTTTAATTTTTTGAGCATGTTTATAAAGAAATTGAGCAAAGAATAAGCACTCCTGTAATCAAAAACAATCGCACAAATCTGTAGCAAAAATAAAAATATTTCTAAATGTCCTTTAAATGTAAAAATCATGCTGCTGTGCTTTTCTGAATGTAGAATAAGAGAATAGGGGGAAAAAAATCAGCTAATTAGGTGAGATCAGTGTTGTCAGTTGTTGTCACTTGTTGTCACAGATTATGAATTTGGCTGGAACAAAACCTGAAGCCACAGTGGGTCTCCTGGACCGAGTTTGAAAACCCCTGCAATAATGTATGGCGGGTGCCAGTGCGCAAGGAGTATTTGTTATGCAATATGTTGTTTCATTTTCTCTGTTAAAAATAAAACAATGTAACATTTGTTCTGTTCTGTAGTTGTGTCGGGTTGGTAGGAAGTAATGTTGCCTGCCCTGTTCTATCCATCTATCTATCTATCTATCTGTCTGTCCTCTAGCTGTGCAACCTGCAAACGGATAATTGAATAATGTAAAAATATTTTTGCTGTCTGTTGACCTTTGTGTACCTTTAGTGCTTTTCCTTGGTACCCTTGTATAGTTGTGGCCAAAATTATTAGCCCCCCTTATGAAATTAGGCAACAGTCCTGATTCCAATATGAAAATGACCATTAACAACAAATGTTTGTTCTTTAAAGCATATCTGTGTCCAAAATAACAAGGTCAACTAATTGTAGTTTGGATATTTTATTGACACACTGAGTGGAAACAATGAGACATCCAAAATTATTAGCCCCATGCCCATTAATAGTCAATACTGTACTCTTTTTGAGCCACAACTGACAACAACCTATTAGAGTAGGTCTTTACTAGATTAGCACAGGTCTCCTGAGGGATTTTGGTCCATTCCTCCATTGCAAATTGTTCTAGCTGGTCCAAATTGCGTGGTTTCCGAGCATGGACATTCACTTTGAGCACCCGCCAAAGATTCTCAATGGGATTGAGGTCTGGGCTCTGTGCGGGCCACTCCAAGATCTTGGTTTTGGTATCCTTGAAAAACCTTTGAACTAATTTTGATGTATGCTTTGGGTCATGGTCTTGTTGGAAGACCCAGCGACGACCTAAGCCTAGACTACGAGCAGATTTCTGCATATTCTCCCTCAGAATGTCAACATCATTTTCTTTTTTCATGATGCCATACACCCGAACAAGGCTCCCTGTGCCTGAGGCTGCAAAACAGCCCCCCACAGCATGATGCTCCCACCACCATGTTTAACTGTGGCAACTGAGTTCCTAGGGTTGAAGGCCTGTCCCTTTCTTCGCCAAACATAAGCAACATCCATGTGCCCAAACAGTTCCAGTTTAGTCTCATCAGACTAAAGCACAGACTTCCAAAAATCATCTTTACATTTCAAATGTTCACGGGCAAACCTCAGTCGGGCTGTGATTTGCCGCTCTTTGAGTAAAGGGGTTCTTCTGGGACGATGGCCGTGAAGCCCACCACGGTGAAGAGCCCTCACAACTGTGTTCCTTGAAACATCAACTCCAGAAGAGGCCAGGTCAGCAACAATCATCTTGGAAGATGTCCAGGGTTCCTTGCTGACATCTCTGACTATTTTTCTCTCCAGAGTTCTTGAAATCTTGCGCTTACGGCCACGGCCAGGTTTGTTTCTAACAGAATTGGTCTCCTTGTACTTGGCAATGATGCAACATACAGCAGCTCTAGACACTGTGAATCGCTTGGAAATGGCAGTGTAGCCTTGCCCCTTATCATGCGCCTCTACTATCTTCTTTCTGAGCTCCAGACTGATTTCCTTTGTCTTTGGCATGGTCAGTAACAGTAGTCCCTCTCATGTGTTCAAGAGCCCTGTTCCTTGGGAGTCTTTTTATGCTGATTGAGTGTTGTTAGGAAGCCAATTGATTGCACAGGTGTGGTTTCAAAGCTGATTGGTTAATTAGTGTAGGTGTGTTTTGAAAGCAAACATTAACTTGGGGCTAATATTTTTGACCACCCCATTTCTTACTACATTTGATATAAAGCCAGACTAAAATATATTTTATATTACAAAATGTATCAAAAGCTAGTAAATAGCACTGGTGGATGTTTGATTATATCAAGTTTCATCAATGTTGCAAACTTTGGGAAGAAGTTTAGGAAAATGTTCTATGATTCCAGGGGGGCTAATAATTTTGGCCACAACTGTATGTCTGAACCTCTCTTGACCGGCTTTCCTAGTCTCAAACATGTTTCTGTAACGCTGGTTTCTCAGACTCCGTAATTATTACTGAGGCGCCTTGCTTGCCTCCTGTCCACTTGCATTTGTACCATCCTTTCATGCCCTTTCTCCTCCTTGTGTGTCTCACACTTGTACTTCCTCTTTCAGTTGCATCATCAGAGTCTGACCAATCACAACAAAGACAAACTGACCAATTGCAAACCGACCAATCAGATTTCTCTGAGGGACACAGCACACACACACACACACCTTATTGTTTTATTAAATAGTGGATTTATTTATTACAGTCGTATCATTCAGGGATCAGTATATAGTCAAACGTCTCAAAAGAATGAAAATGGTGGCCTCTCTAACAGCACATCATAAATTAACATGTTTTTAGTGTAGTTGCGAAAGGAGGTGAGTTTTACAAGGTTTCAGAACTATTTAACTTTTAGTTTATTTCTCTTTCAGTGAGTAAAGCCTTTGATATTTAGATGCAGTTTTATTGCTGGCAGTGTTTTACAACTCCACTAAATGGTCAAATGTGTTTTCTTTCATCGCAGCACTTGTTTCAAAAACCACAGCCATTCATTCATTTACTTCAGCACATACTTAATGTGCAATGAAGACATGGCACTTGAATAAAACATAAACTGCAAAAAGAAATGCAAATTCATTGCCCATCTGTAAAAAGCTAAACTGTGGTTGTATGCCTTTTTGGGGCTGTTAGGGTCTTTTGTATGGGTGCTGCCGGGGGAGTCCTTTGGTTCCCATCGGGACACTACAGTGTGGGAGGCTACATTCTTGTTTGATACGGTACATGGCATGTAAATAACTTACATTCCGTGAAAACCATCCATTTAGCTGGTACACCATGTGGGCAAAGCTTATAGATATCTGACCATCACACCTACAACATCTTGTTGGGCATCCCATTCCAAAACCATGGGGCATTAGTACGGAGATTTTGGATTGTGTCTGTGGGAGTTTGTGCCCTTTCATCCCAATGAACGTTTGTGAGGTCAGGTACTGATGGTGAATGAGGACAACTGGCTTGCCCTTCGATGTTCCAGTTCATCCCAAAGAGTTGAGGTCAGGGCTCTGTGAGGGCCAGTTAAGTTCCTCCATGTCTTCACAGAATCTGGTTTTATGGGGGCACAGTCATGTTGTAACAGAAAAGGGCTTTCTCTAAACTGTTACCGTAGACTTTGAAGCACACAATTGTCTGAAATGTCTCTGTCTGCTCTGGCATTAACAATACCCTTCACTGGAACCATGGGGCCCAGCTCGAATCCCATCATTATTCCTCCTCCACCAAACTTGACAATAGCAATCATGTATTACAGTAGTAATCATGCAGTTCAGAAGGTAGCAAATCCAGATTTGTTCATCAGGTAGTGAAGCGTGACTCCACTCTGGCTGACACTTGGCATTGCACATAGTGATCTTAGGCTTGTATGCAGCTGCTCAGCCAAAGAAACCAATTTTGTGAAGTTCTCAGTGCACAGTCCTTGAACTCGTGCTTCTTCCAGAGGCAGTCTGTGGAACCCTGCTGTGAGAGATGTAGCAGAGGACAGGACATTTGTTATCACTTGGTGGCTGAGCTGTTGCTCCACAACTCTTCCACTTCACAATAGTTGCAGTTCTTAGCGGCACATCTAGCAGGGTGCTGAAATTTCACATACTGACTTGTGACAAAGGTTGGCATCCTTTGACGCTGCCACGTGTGAAGCGCCTGAGCTCTTCAGTACGACCCCGTGCTTGCCAATGGAGATTGAATGGCTGTGTGCTGGATTTGATGCACCTGGTATGAATGAAACACCTGAACTGTCCGCATACTTCTGGCCATCTACTGTTTGTTTTACTTCTTCAGCATATTGAAGTTTAGGGATTATTTTCTCAGTTAGCTTTCATCATTATGTTTTGTGTTTATGTTGCTTATTTTATAGCATACTGTCCTCAAAGGTGGAAGTGCACTTAAGCATGAGTTAAATGGAACTTTGTGGTCCTATAAAATTGTACGTTACTGAACTCTTTAAAGTCTCTGTGTCAGCGCATGCATTAGGATCATAAGATGAAAGACTTTTTACATTTGTAAAACTCCATTACGCTCATTCATCTGGTCTTTTCTGACTTTAGGATACGTGTATTTACTGCAGAGTCTCCTACATTTGTAGTTTTCCCACTTCGCCATGGTCAGCTCACTTTTACTTCTCTTGCATTGCATAACTGAGATCATAGGAAGCGTGACAACTTCACGAGGTTGTGTGTAAAGTGTGAGGCCTGCGTGCAGCCCTAGTGAAGATGCGGGTGTCCTGACGTCTCTATTATACCAAGTTTACATGTCATTTTGAATGAATAATAACTCGTGATTTGTGTTTTTAAAGAACAAAGTAATAAACAAGAACTTGTTTGAGCCCCGTGTCTCATTGTACTTCCTTTGGCAGCAATATCCTTACATGTAGGACTGGGCAGAATTTATGCTTAGGTGAGTATATGGTTTAGATAGATAGATAGATAGATACTTTATTAATGTAAATACATGTAAAATTAGGAAACAAAAATATTTGGATATTGGACGTACATGGAGGGTCTTGTCAGAAAGGCAGGTGGTTCTATTGTAGGAATGAAGCTGGACAGTTTAACATCTGTGGCAGAGCGATAGGCGCTGAGCAGACTCCTGTCAATCATGGAGAATCCACTGCATCCACTGAACAGGATCATCTCCAGACAGAGGAGCAGCTTCAGCAACAGACTGCGGTCACCGTCCTGCTCCACTGACAGATGGAGGAGACCCCACACTATGTGACTCTTCAGTTCCACCAGGGGGGGTAAACGTTAACATTATACAAAGTTATTGTCTGTTATACCTGCATTGTTAGCACTCTTTAATTTAATATTGTTTTTTTGTATCAGTATGCCACTGCTGGATTATGTGAATTTCCCCTTGGGATTAGTAAAGTATCTATCTATCTATCTATCTATCTATCTATCTATCTATCTATCTATCTATCTATCTATCTATCTATCTATCTATCTATCTATCTATCTATCTATCTATCTATCTATCTATCTATCTATCTATCTATCTATCTATCTATCAGCACTAGGTCTTTCAATTCCAGCATTTTCCCAATGGCTATCATCATGGGAATTTCACACACAACCATTTCAAGGGTTTATGGAGAATAGTGTGAATTACAGAACAACACTACCAGTGAAAAGGTGATATTATGGACGAAAACTGCTTGGGAGTGAGAGGAGTCAAATCAAGTGACTTTATTGTTACGACATCCATACTTAGTATTGCGGCATACAGTGGTACAAAATCATGTTCCTCAAGACCGCAGTGCAACATATTCATAAACACTGGACAAGTGAGAGACAGATTAAGAACTGCAATGGGTATAGAAAGGAATCACACAGCAAAATTGACTGAAAGAGGAAAAAGTGAATGTCCTGGTGCGGACTCGTCAGAGCCCCGGCCTAAACCCTCTTGAAAATCTGTGGAATGATTTGAGGTTAGCAATCCACTAATGGCCACCATCCAGATGATTGGGCAAATATCGGTCAGTCTAAATGAGCACAGTTGGTACAGAAGTATCTCAACAGACTTGTGACTGTAATCAAAGCAATAGGGGCTTCCACGAAGTATTGACATTTGGGGGTGATCCTTATCGATTGAAACTATCCATTTTTTATGTGTTGTTATTTTTCCAAACTACTACTTATACAGTGGAACCTCGGTTCACGACCATAATTTGTTCCAAAACTCTGGCCGTAAACCGATTTGGTTGTGAACTGAACCAATTTCCACCATAGAATTGTATGTAAATACAATTAATCCGTTCCAGGCTGTATGAACTGTATGTAAATATATATATTTTTTAGTTTTTAAGCACAAATATAGTTAATTATACCATAGAATGCACAGCATAATAGTAAACCAAATGTAAAAACATTGAATAACACTGAGAAAACCTTGAACAACAGAGAAAACTAACACTGCAATAGTTGGCGCTATAGTGCTAGGAACCGCTTGCTAAAAACACTTTTTTTTTAATGAGTTTTAAGCACAGGGAAAAAAATGAACATTTGAAAAATCCGTAATTTAATAAACCACCAAGAAAAGTAACATTGCCACAATGCATGCTATGAACCGATCGCTGTAAACAGAACTGAAAACAAAAACAAGCCTTTTCTACCTTATGCGTCCAGCTCTTCCTCTCTCGCTTGCTTGCTCGCTTGCTCTCTCTCTCTTTCGTGTGCGTGTGTGTCTCTTTCGCGAGCCTGTGTGTGTGTATGTGTGTCTCTGTGTCTCGGGCCTATGTGTGTGCCTCTGTCTCGAGCGCCTCTGTCTGACTGTGTGTGTGTCTGTCTGTCTCTCTCTCGCGCCTGTGAGTGTGTGTGTGTGTGTGTGTGTCATGCTCTCCCTCTCTCGCTTGCTCGCTCGCTTGCTCTCTCTCTCTTTCGTGTGCGTGTGTGTCTCTTTCGCGAGCCTGGAGCGCCTGTGTGTGCCTCTGTCTCTCGGGCCTGTGTGTGTGCCTCTGTCTCGAGCGCCTCTGTCTGATTGTCTGTCTGTCTGACTGTCTGTCTGTCTCTCTCTCGCGCCTGTGTGTGTGTCATGCTGTCTCTCTCTTGCTCGCTCGCTCGCTGCTCAGGAAGAGACTGAGCATGTACAAACCTAAAGGGAAACTGGCTTGTTCATATACCAAGTGTGTGGTCGTGAACCGAGGCAAAAGTTTGGCAAACTTTTTGGTCGTAAACTGAGTTGTACGTGTACTGAGACGTTCGTGAACCGAGGTACCACTTTATATCTTTTGAGTTGGATGTTATAGGTTGCATTAAGTGAATACAACTGAAAAAATATTTTTGTGTGTGTTTTCATTTTGGCTGTAAAGCAGCAAAATGTGAATATTTTCAAAGGGGGTGATTCTTTTCTATACCCACTGAATACTATACTGTAAATAAATCTCTTTTGTAATAAAAAATATCTTGGGAGACGAGACTTTTTATCTTGCAACGAGACGTGATCTTTATCAGAGAGACACTTTCACGTCCTGCAATACGAGATTTCATGCCAAGAGATTTACCACGCCCGGTGCCGGAAATAAAAGACAAAGAGTAGATGACAAGAGAAAACGTCGTAAAGAATTCAAAAACATTGGCGCAGTACACATGCAGAGCCAGTTAGAGGTAATGGAAGTACGAAATTCGAAAGTCTCAAAAAATGATCGTAAAGATCACATTAGCAAAAACAAAATATTACTTGGTGAAATGACGGAACAGTGAAAAGAGATCGAATATATTGTTCGAATTTAAACTTTTTAAGTCCGAGACTTGTAGATCGTTTAATTCATGTCGTCATCAGGGAAAAGTAGTGTTTCTTCCCAATTAAGAGGCGTATCAGCGAGAATTAAAAGATTGGTTGTTTGGTGAAAGTGAAGTCCCACGAGACAAGACTTTATGCGGAGAGATTTGGAAAAGTCCTGTCCACATCTAAAACATTTACAACCTCGCACACAGTTCAATTATTTCTCATTTGTGTGAATTCTAATGTCAGACACAGTTTGTGTATAGAGAAAGAAATGATATTCACTCACGGGCAGTTGACACGATGGAATTCCAAACATGAAATCAAAATTCAATGTGATATTGATGAAAAGGTAAAAGTGAAAAGAGATTGAATATATGGACATAGGTGATATGACTGAAGTATGTAGATATTGTAAGTGGGAGACTTGTAGATCGTCTAATTTCGTGTTGCCATCAGGGATAAGTAGTGTTTCTTCCCAATGAAGAGGCGTATCCGCGAGAATTAAAAGTTAACAGCCAGGAGGGTTGGCGAGCGAAGTGAGCAGGGGCAAAGCCCCCTTATAGATTAATAAATAAATAATAGGGAAATGAATATATAGTAATAATTTGAAGCACATAGAAAATAATAACAGTAGTAACTAGTGTAACAAATGTATTACATTTAAATAAGCTGCTAGGAGCAGATCTGAGGCAGGGGGCATCATAAATGCTACCAGACATGTCACAACCAGGCAAATCACCTCCAAAAAGCTGAATAGAATATCATCTCAAAATACACCATTTATTGGGGGTTACCTTGAAGGGACTACTACAACCAAAAAGCATGTCTCTTGTGCACTTAGAAGCATTAAACCTGCCCCATGGGGGAAAAAAAATAAGACTTTGTATGTAAGGAGCAATGCAAAGTGAAAAAAGCAAGGCGAGGTAAAAAACCAAAAAGTCAATTCCACTTATTAAAGAAACTGGAAATGTAATCAAAAATCCAGAAGTCAAAACCAAGAGCAGGAGATCACGGACCAGGAAGACAAAACAAAAAGTTTCTTTCGTCAAAACCAAAGCACAATCAAAACTTTAAAGTCGAAAAGACAAGAGCAAGGGTTCATTAATTGGGAAATAATTTAAAACAGCTGTAATCTCAAAGCTTATCCATAAAACTCTGGTAAAGCCTAGGTTCTCATACCAAACTTTAAATCATCGTCCTATGGTTTTATTTATTGATAGTGCTTTATTTGTCTCCAGAGGAAATTTAGCTTTTTATATAGCTCATTTAAAACAACAACAGCTGACCAAAGCGAAATACACTTTCCATAAATACACCAATAAATATATAGCTAAATAAATAAACCAAAATATGTTAATACTTCAAAAAACAATTCTCTTGTGCAAGTTTAAGATGAGTCAAAAAAAGAGAGTTTCAGATTGGATTTAAAAGTGGCCAAAGTTGGTGCTGACCAAATTTGAAAGGGTAGACAATTCCAAAGCTTAGGGGCAGCTACTGCAAAGGCAGGTTCCCCTTAAAGCTTAAGCTGAGATCTCGGCACGACTAGTGACTTCTTACCAGAGTACCCGAGTGATCACAAGAGAGAGTATGGGTGTAAGAGGCCAGTAAACCCTCCAGAGACTTATAAAAGAAAATATAAAATGTAAAACTCAATCCTGTAGCCAACAGGACACCAGTGAAGAGACGCCAAGACTGGTGTGATGGGATTCTATTTTCGTGCACGTAATGGCAGACAAGCAATGGATGATCGATTAACTCCTGTGTAGTAAGTTGCAAGAGTGAAACCGAGAAGAGGAAAAAGTGTGAGTTAATTTTTGAAAATCATTTACAGGTTAGGTGCATTGGCGGTCCTAAATTGTCTCTAGTGTGTGCTTGCTGTATGGGTGTGTGTGTCCTGCAGTGGGCTGGCATCCTGCCCGGGATTTGTTCCTGCCTTGTGCCCTCTGTTGGCTGAGATTGGCTCCAGCAGACCCCCAGTGACCCTTTGTTAGGATATAGCGAGTTGGACAATGACTAACTGATGACTGGCATTTACGGAAAGAAAATCTAATACCCTGAGCAGATCGAAATTGGCTTTAACGGTGGAGTTCATTTGTTTGCCAAATTTAAGGGCATGTTCAAAAATCATGCCCAGATTTTTAATGAAAGGTTTGCAATAGGTTGCCAGAGGGCCAATGTTTCTTGTAGGAGCCCAAGTAAGATCAGAAGGTCCAAAACTCACTATCTCTGTTTTTGTTTTTTTGTCATATAGACTAAGAAAATTTAGTGACATCTATATT
This sequence comes from Polypterus senegalus, assembly GCF_016835505.1. Lineage (NCBI taxonomy): Eukaryota > Metazoa > Chordata > Cladistia > Polypteriformes > Polypteridae > Polypterus > Polypterus senegalus. The sequence goes on along the minus strand of NC_053162.1, from coordinate 180,043,028 downwards.
TTCATGTCCTTCAGCTATTCCAATAAGAGTTTTAGAGAATAGAAGAAGATATAGCTGTGTATCATCATGGTCACTGCCACTAGAGGACGCATCATGGCAACAAGATTGACCAAATGGCATGGCCTAAAATTTAGATGAATTTTAGACATTATTAACTTGTGTCACACATGTGTGCCTTGGGCACAGCTTAAAGGCTCTGGTGGTGGTAATTCAATGCCGATCCACAAGGTGGCGGTGTATACTAACGCCTCTTCTTCCCACTATAGACCGGAAGTAACGTCAGAGGTGGTCGGGCTGTCAGTCGTCCGGTCTGTAGAAGGAAGAGGAAAAGAGGCATTAGTATACACCGCCACCTTGTGGATCAGCCTTGAATTACCACCATCAGAACCCTTGAACTGTCCCCAAGGTGCACGTATGTGACACTTGCAAACACACAAAAGCAAAACTCAGTGTTGGGATCTCTGTGTACGTCAAACCCCTATAGTTTATATATTACTCTTCTAGAACTTGCAGAGTTAATTTTTTTGTGAATTGGTGATCATAACAACGGCACAGTTTAGGAGTACAGAAAAGTTGCCTGGTCGTATGAATCCAGCGTCGTTTTGCCGAACAAAAGATCAGAAATTGCACCATGAGTACTGTTTGGTGTCAGCAGTACACGTCCATGGTGGCAATGCGATGGTGTGGGGATCCTGACGCCCACAGAAATATGTCTGAACAGCAAGATGTATCTAAAAATCGTTCATCCTTTCACAGCTCCAAAATGAACCCTTTCTGCGTGACAATGCAAGTTTGTGACTCGACCTTACTGACAGCTCCACTTCTACTTCACCTCCCCACATATGGCACAAACACGAGGACATACTCGTCCGTTAACAAGCTACATACTTGGTGGCTTTCCTACAACTTGCAGCCTGCTTGTAGGCCCAAGTTGGTCTTTTCATTGCCATTTCTGCCATGACATTATGAAGCTCAGCTATTGTTCTTCTATACTATGTTAGATGTCTCCTGCTTTCAATTGCTGTCTCTTAGTTTTCCATCTCTTGACTCTTTTCCTTGTGGATTTTAAAAGCAACCATTACAGCCAAAAGCCCCATATCACAGGTTTGTATCATTGTTAACGTATACAGCTTAAGAGACAACATGGTGACGTTTTCTGCAGTTAGGTCTGTCCTCAGGGATCAGTGAAAATGGGGGAAGGCTGTGTGTACATCACAGTCGTTTCGCGGATGTCATGCTCCCCATCACATGCGCCTCTCAACTGTAACCCAGCCTGCTAAGGTGGAAGAATGAGTAAACTTTGTCATTATCTTGGTTGTGTGCCAAGCTCTGTCAGACCAGTCTCAACTGGTATGATGTCATGCGTGATTGTGGCCTGATTTGAACCTGTCACAATCGGGAATGACGCTATGCCTCTTTTTATATACCGACAGCCAAAGCGAGTGCGCGGCAGTAACCAGCTTTGAGAAGTCATTTTCCTCTAATGTGGGAAGATGCATTAACATCCCAAAATACTAAATGAGAAATCTGTCTATCATTAGTTGCTAATGTAAGCAAGGAAATCGCTAGCAGATTTCCTCCTGTAAACATTTATCATTTGAGCAGCGATTATTAAAACCCAGATGTCTGTCATGATCAAATATATTTGTTGGATTACAGCTGAAATTTTGAAAATCTAGCTTGGTTTCCTTTCTGGCAACGGTATCTGTCTGGATGGATTCACCCCCAGCACGTTCACCACACCCCCACACTTCTTTTTTTTTTTTTCTTTTTTTTTAATTCAGCAGCATTAACATATATGTGTACTCATATGGAAAAAAAATATAAAAAAATGAGTGAATCATACGAGTAGATGAGAGACATTCTGATGTTCATGTGCACCCATCTTGAGCTTCTCCCTTCAGAGTGGCCATTTTTTGCAGATGATTTTACAATTCCTATAAAAAGAGTCACACCTCAAAGAAGTTTTCACATTTTATTTTTATAAAGCATTGAATTACAGTGGATTTATTGATTTATTTTGACACTGATCGACTGTGTTATTAATTTGTTTTCCACATAGTCTTGTCCTATGGTACTGTGTCACTTTGGAGAATCCTTGGGTTCCGCTGGTTTGATGCTCCCCGATATCTATGCAAAAGGACGAAGGTCCAAGTCTTTAGAGTCCTGGTGCTTCCTGTCTTACTAAATGGTTGTGAGACATGGACGCTAACCAGTGACGTGAGACAAAGACTGGACTCCTTTGGTACAGTGTGTCTCCGGAAAGTCCTTGGGTGCCGTTGGTTTGACTTTGTGCTGCTCATGGAGTCCCGAATGAGGCACGTTAACGGCATTGTGAATTTCCCCTTGGGATTAATAAAGTATCTATCTATCTATCTATCTATCTATCTATCTATCTATCAATCATTGTGAGGGGCCGTCCGTTACGGCACTACGACCATGTGGCGCGATTACCAGGGGATGATCCGGCTCATTGTTGAGGACCTGAGTGGCTGAACCAGGCCAAGGGGACTCCCACGTAACACCTGGCTGCAGCAGATAGGTTGTCATTTTTGGAGAGTGGGACTGGACCACGTGTCTGCCTGGAGGGTTACCAACCGGGATCCCAAGCTGTTTTGTCGTGTGGTGGGTGTGGAAACATGCTGTACCAGTACATCCAGTAAATCTCTTTATAAGCTTCAACTGGTCCAGAATTCAGCTGCCTGCATCGTTACTAGAACCCCCTCTATTCACCATATCTATCGCTCCCCTTTTGTAGCAGCTTCATTGGCTTCCAGTTCAGTTCCGAACTCAATTCACAATTCTTCTACTAACTTTTAAGGCTCTCCACAGCCTCGCCCCTCCATATCTGTCTGACCTCCTCCATGTTGCCATTCCCTCCCGTACCCTCAGATCCTCTTCCTTCATCCACTTGACTGTCCCCTTCGTCTCTCTTACCACCATGGGGAGCTCTGGACCTCACTACCATCTGAGCTTAGAAATATCGAATCATTTTCACTTTTCAAATCTAAACTTAAAACTCACTTGTTTAAGATGGCTTTTTCTCTTTGATTACAATTGCTCTGTCTGATTTTAACTTCTGTATTTTACTTTTATTTAAAATCTGTGTTTCGTCTATTGTTCAGTGTCCTTGAGTGTTTAGAAAGGCGCCTACAAATAAATAAAATGTATTATTATTATCCTCCCCAAAGTGACCTGACCTGATAGTCTTGTTTACACTACAGCCCACTTTAGGAACTCATCACCTCGGTTCATCTCTCCAAACAAACATTGGACGCAAGTCTTCAATGTCTCATGGCTTGAGCTTCAGTATAAAGTCCCTAACGCTATGTCCACACTTACTGGCGGTTTCAGTCTCAGTCCACACTAGCGTTTTCATATGGTTTACAAGTGTGACTAAAACGACTGTAAATGCGAATGGTGTAGCCAGTTTTCCTACGTTGGGCATCAGCAGAAAAAGTGGTGACCTCCATGCAAGACATTCATTTACAGCTTGCGTTTTACACATGGTGGATTCGAAAAACGAAGAAAAAAATTGTTTTGCTTGAACTAATGATGAGGTGGAGTTGTTATTGGGACTGTACTGCCGTCACTCGAACTCTTGTATAAGACTCGCTGTGTCAGAAGGGCCAAAAATAATCTCACGGACAAAACTCATCCTGGAAATTCCTCCCGTCCGGAAGACGCTTTAGGTCGATCCGTGGACGCACCAACAGACTAAAAAATCGATTTTTCCCATCTGTCATAAACTTTCTGAACTCTGAATCTCCTCAGTCTGAGATCATTTTTAATTGAACATGTGCAATAAACTATATTGGTAATGTATTACAATATAGAACATTTAATGTACTATTCATTAACAGGTGCAATAACAATTTATGCTGCTGTACTTTGAGTAATAATAATTTGCTCTGGTTACTTGATCACCTAACACTGTATATGACCTATTTGGAATTATTTGACATTTCTTTAAATGCTCCTTGGGGTCGTCACAAAAAGTAATTTTGTTGTGTTACACAATGACAATAAAGTGCTTGATACTTGATACTTATTGAGAGTAATGTGTGAGTATAAGGTGAGCCAAGCGGCTGAGAAAATGAAATGAGCAGGATCCTAATCAGGGAAGGGCCACGCAGTAAGCACAAACCAATCAGTGTGCAGTTAAGAGTCTGCATTTTTGCAGTTCTCCATTTTCTCCCATCCACACTACAACACTGTGCTGGTTGTTTTCAGAAATATATAGCAGAACTCTCAATAAAAATGAAAATGCATGGCTACAACCTATCAATAACTCCTTTTTTTCAAAGAGGTATATAGGGTCTTTATTGTCGCGTGTTTATCACTGCTTAGTTTTCATAGACTCCTGCAAGGAGTTGTACAATGTGACGTCCAGCAATTTCTGTCATTTTCATGTAGAGCTTATGGCGTCTATGTGCACCGAAAGCAAGAGTTGCGGAGAATCATATTTAGCATATAGAGCAGGGGTTTCCAACCTTTTTTTTCCCCTAAGAGCTACTTTTACAAAATGCAAATGGCCGAGAGCTAATCCTGTTTTCTTACATTTATTCTCATAGCTTATTTCGACCCAAACAAACTGAATAAGCTTGTTTTTTCCTGAACATTTACAAAATTTTAGTGTCCACAACTCACATTTTGCATTAAAACATCACAAAAAAAATATTTAGTTCACCTGCAAGTGCATTTTGTATGTCTGTATTCATTTTCTACACTCTACAGCAGTAGCTCAGTCGGTAGAGCGGGTTGTCCAGCAATCGGAGGGTTGCAGGTTCGATCCTGGCTCCCGGCATGAGAATACAGCTGTTGTGTCCTTGGGCAAGGCACTTAACCTACCTTGCCTGCTGGTGGTGGTCGGAAGGATTGGTGGCGCCAGTGTTCGGCAGCCTCGCCTCTGTCAGTGTGCCCCAGGGCAGCTGTGGCTACAAAGTAGCTTATCATCACCAGCGTATGAATGTGTGTGTGAATGGGTGAATGACTGTTGTGTTGTAAAGCGCCTAGGGGGGTTCTTGAACTCTAGTTAGGCGCTATATCAAATACAGGCCATTTACCATTTATTGAATTAAAACATGAACGCTGTCAAAACAAAACAATGCAATTCCAGATGCACAGATACGGCGTCTTCATTTACCATTTTGTCATATCACTGTTTCACTTTATTCACATGTCCAGTCGCATGTGTGATGTGTTTTGTAGTTAGTCAGATGACTGGCACAGCATGGAGTCAACAAGAGAGGCAGTGTGTATGGTGAAGTGGAGCCACTCAGGTTCACTCTTCTGGAGTCATTTAAATGTTCGTCAATCCGTCTTGTTCTTAAATTTGATTTCATGACATTCATGCCAGACTCTCAGAGGTATGGAGACCCGAACAAAGCAGACATTTTCAGAGCTGCTTGGTGAAGATTCTTATAATTCTCTGGCTCTACTAAGCTCCAGAATTGCTGAGAATGCTGTTGAGACTTTAACTGCACATTATTTTGTAGGTTTACTAATATATAATATATAAAATGTCTCTCTGTCTGTATGTTAGTCTGTCTGCTTTTCACGAGAGAATAACTTAACGAAATTAGATCGGGTTTTTTTCTATAATTTGAACATTCCGGTTGATTTTGCGTCTCGTCTCATTTCGCTATGTATCATAGTTCACTTGCGGTACCGATTTATTTGCGCGAATCCAAGAAAAAGGCCGCGGGCTGAGGGGCGGGGCCTTCCTCACTCGCTCGCCAGCTTCGGGGCGTGTTCCTTAACTCCGCTTAACTAGCGAATGAGAGAGCAATTGAATTCAACTTTGTTTGATATTTAGAATAAACTGTTACTTAGGTCTTGATGAGTTTGAGTCTGGATATTGTCTTAAGTGTATGCCACATCGAAAAGATACCTTTTCTTGGCTAACTAAATAGATCGTCATTTCACCATACCTTCCTGTATCAATCTATGGCTAACACGGTACAACACTCTATTACATTGAAAATATAGATTGCAATTCAGATTGTGGATCGTGATATGATTTTTTGGAAAGATCACCACCCCCCCCACCCCATTTGACTAATCAAGTTTTCAAATTTGTGTAGGATTCATTAACCCTTTGGAAGAGGGTTGCGAGGTACCGGTAGCTCACGAGCGACTTGTTCGAGACCCCTGGTATTTAGTAATGTTTTATTTTACAGTGGTACCTCGGCATACGGCCTTAATCAGTTCCAGATCCTTTGACTCATACCAAACAGGATGTATACCAAACAAATTTTTCCCATAAGAAATAAATTATACATTGATAGGGTTGTATAAAATAATTTAAACCTTGCTTAATACTAAAATACATAAATACAAAAGCAATTAGATGAAATAAATAAAAATTTCACCTCACTTTACTTTTTAATAACGTCTTTGTTTTTCACAGATACCATCGTTCTTTGCATACGGTATGCAGCAGCCATGTCCCGGATACGCATGCCACCTTCATACTTTTCAACAATCAATTCAAATTTACGTGAAAAAACACAAAATCGCGTGAAAATTCAGAGTTATAGCGCGGGTTGTTCACTGAGTGCTAGCAACTGGCATACTGATGCTCGTGGGCAGTCATGGCTTTGTCTCGAGAGAGAGAGGTAAACAAGGGTAGTGCGCGGTGTTCTAGCACGTGAGTCGTATTCCAAACAAAGGTCATATACCAAGCAAAATGTTTTGCGTACAAACAGGACGTATACCAAGTTGGACTTATTACAAAGTGGACGTATACTGAGGTACCATTGTATTAGTGTCTAACAGTATCGTATTTTAAAGAGAGAGAAGCTTTATAACCAGTTATTTTGCTCTGGCACATTTATGACCCAACTAGATCAGATAGGGACTTTTTTTTTTTTTAAAAAGTGTTCTGGCCACCTGTGACGGGGATGAGGAAAAGTTGACACAAGTGGGACATGTCAGAGGCATTATTTTAGTTTGTATGAGCTTACAGGTTCATCCCCACAAGGAAGAAAGCCTGGACTTGGATGGAAGGTTTGAGATGGCAGTGTATGCCTTAATCACCTGTATATCCTTCTTTTCTTGTTTGTCTGAATTTACATTTGTGCACTCCTTGAAACTGGAGAAAATGTTGATAGGAGCAAAACATGAGCTTAGACTTGGGGTGCCTTGGGGGAGGTTTGTATATGTCTGAGTTGAGCCATTGGGATATAGAAACTCCCACTTGTGCAAGAGGTTATTGTCAAGGACCATTCAAATTAGATAAATGAGGCCTGCAAAGGTTCTCTGTCTGCCATTTTCCATCCTGAAAAGAGGAGGACAGACCATGTTGTCTATTTCTGTTCCTGTGTGGCCTTTGAATGGAGTGGCAAAGACCAAGCCAAACTGGAAACTAAACAACATAAGACAGACAGCCACCTGGTAGTACATATTTGGACGTAAGATAAACTGCCACTTATGTTGTCATATTTTTGTCACACTCATTTTATTTATTTTATGCATATTATCTATAATACATGAATGCATCTTTAGCTTTCTCTCCTGACTTTGATGGCACTCTGTACAATTGCCCTGGTGTTTTAGAATGTAAAAAGATGCATCTTATTTTTTTGCATAGTGGTCTGCACTGAGTGCAGATGCAGAGCAATTGTGAAAAATTCTCAGTTAAAATACAAGCATAACTTATACTAATTACTGAATACAGAACCCAAAATGAGGGAACAATAGCAGTCAACCATGGCACTGTTGTAAGTGTTTAGGATTTGGAATTTTCTGTTAAGAATTTCGTAATAAAGAGTGTAAACGGGGAGTATAGGGTCATCCTAGGACCCTACCACAAGAAAATGGCTACTAATTCATAATTTACGAATCAAGTATTCTTTATCCAAAACATAAGGTAGAAACCTATTCCAGTTTCATTAGACAACAAATCTTTCTGGCTGGGCTACTAGTCCATTGCAAGTCCCACTCACAAGTCCATCCATGGATCCTACTCTGCTGGGCCCTGTAAATTGCTCTAGGGGGCGACCCACAAAAAAAAGACAGTGTCCCCTGAGTATTAATGAGTATATCAAATCGAAAACCCTCACACAGTGCCAGCCTAGAATCACGCAACCTATACCCCATAATAGGCTTAATTGGTAGAACCTGTCGGAGATGCTATCAGGTTGACCACACATGCAAATAAAGGTGAATGAGGGGAGATTACAGCTGGATGTGCTGCAGGGATTATTCAGGAGGGTTTAATTACAAAACCACTTGTGCTAAGGGTGACGAGTAAATTCTAGAGCAGCCATGCCATATGCAACCTGCAATGTGTCTGAAAATATCGTATCGGTACAGCATGAAGGCAGTTTTGTGTTGTCTAGTTACTTTCTGTATTTTAATATGTTTTTGTTTACTATGGTGCCAGAGAGTGGCAATGTGCTGCGTTGGTTGTCCTAACAAGAAAGTTTTTCACAGGGCTGTGGAATAAGAGTCGGAAAGAGTTTTGGGTATTTGGAGTCGTGGTCGAAGTCGGCAAAAATGTACCATCCATCCAACCCGCTACATCCTAACTACAGGGTCACGGGGGGTCTGCTGGAGCCAATCCCAGCCAACACAGGGCGCAAGGCAAGAAACAAACCCCGGGCAGGGCGCCAACACACACACCAAGCACACACACGGGACAATTTAGGATCACCAGCGCACCTAACCTGCACGTCTTTGGACTGTGGGAGGAAACCGGAGTACCCGGAGGAGACTCGCGCAGACACGGGGAGATCATGCAAACTCCACACAGGGAGGATCAAAATGTACCAACTCCTAATAAATTTAAATTGTAATGAAAAAAAAAATGCAGCAAGTTCAAATGTCTCATTTCACAAACAACAGTCATAATTAGGTACTTCTCTGACGTAAGAATAAAGCCCAGTGCATAGTTGTGTTACTACTACAATGGTACATCACAAAAAGTGATTTCATTTTATTTCAGATATTATGTGTTTAATAAGTTAATTTGAGTGTAAACACGCTTAATGATGTAGGTGGAGGTGTGTGCTGTGGCCTGATGTGTGGTCAAGGGTTCCTGTCTTTTGTTTAAACTGGCCAATACGGTAGAGAGTCCGCTTCCTAGCCAGTAGTTCTGTGGTTAAATGACGTGTATGTTGCCTTCCTTCAATCAACATGGAAAATACCTTAGCATATTAAATACAGAGGAGTCGGAGTCTGAGTCAGAAGTACCGGAAACTAAGGATTTATCTATCGACTCCACAGCCCTGGTTTTTCACTGTACTTTATATAAGATCACAGGGTCAATATTGTCTTACTTGCACGTGCGACACTTTGCCATTTGGATGCCAGTGAACACAACTTTTTGTCAACTACTGTATATTGGGCAGAGTGGTGGCTCTGAGGTAGGGATCCGCACTGGTAATCGGAAAGGCTGCCGGTTCAAATCCTGTAAACGCCCAAAGTGACTCTACTCTGTTGGCAATTGCTTCGTCCTGGGTATGATGTTAATCTGCAACCAGCAGGGAAAAGCCTGGGTGGTGTTGGCAGAATTGGCACTCCAGGCACCATTAAAAACCTCGCATTGCTCCATTCCATCTGAACTAGTGTGGCGCTGAGGTGTCACCCATTGCATGGCTGCACTTGGGTCCTAATCTGGATCCTGAGTTGATTTGTCATGTGGTGAGTGCGGCAATGCGCTGTATCAGTGTATATAGCATCCTCTAATATGGCTAATGCGTGGCATGACCCTGAAGTTTAGACTGATGTACTTTGCTGAGTAACCATCTTTTTATTTGGAATGGATACCTTATATATTGGGCCTCAGATTTGGCCTGACTTCTCACATTATTTTTCATCATCTCATTCCGTTTTAAACACATCATCGTCTTTTTTGCCTTTTCTATTTAGTGAATCCTTTGCCAGAACTTGCTCATGTGCTCAGCAGGTCCTGTTAGTGGAAAGCAGGGAAATTTGAGATGTGGTAGTGGCTGCCAGTGCCAGCGATTTAATTTTCCGGCGATGCCCTGGCAGTAATGAGTAGTAGTCATCAATACTACTTCTTCTCTTTGTTTGTTTTTTTTTTAATTTTATTTTATTTTTTCACTGCCTTTATCAACAAGTGTCAGTCCAAGTTTGTCACTTCTGGTGAATGATGGGCTGTGGAGAAAGGAGGCAGACCTCATTATCTGCTTCTCACCTGCACCCAGACACAGAGGGAGTGCCGATGAAGCCATTAGCTGCATTCCTATTGGCACGACGGCAAAGTCAAATACATCTGTGTCTTATTTTCTTTCCTGGCGCAATCACTCGAGTGAGCTAAGCGGGCATGACCAAATTTGGCAACTCGAAAACACTTTGGCAAAGTCTTCCATCGGGAAGGCTTGAGAGGCTGCGGCTGCTTTTGCTTTCCCGCTGCCCATTCTTAAGAAGCAAAGTTATTGGAAAGCATCTGCTTCACATGAAGGAACAGCAGCGAGCGCAGGTCTTAGCTGAATTAGAGGCATTAGTGGGGGATTGAGCAGTAGGTTTGAATGTGTGTTTGCATTTGTCATGGTAACACAAAGCAGACTAGAGAGGGCTTCCTGGGGTGCAGCTCTAGCTGCAAGATCATCCAGGTTTTCATGACTGGAGGCCAGGATGCTGCTCAGTCCAGTCCTCGCACTCATTTGTTACCTTGCAGTGCTGAGGCCTACCGGCTCAGGTGCCTTCATGTTGGAGTGTCTCTGTGTGCTCATCTCGATTTGTTGGCATTGGTACCCTAACAGGCTGCTGTTCTCTCCTTTTCTGACCTGGATAAGTGGCCTGTTTTATCATGGATGGACAGATCGTCTCTGTAGCCCTCATATGTGACAAAGACGCAGCTGCAATTTGCTGCTCCACTTATGGTCACTGTCAAAGTTGACTGCTACTTTGGCTAAGTATGTGCTCTCTCTCTTGCATCTGTAAACCCAGGCAACAAGACAGAGAAGAAATAAGAGAGAAGGTTTGCACTTCAGTTCATGCATAACGTATTAACTTGAAATCTCTAAATGTGCCTAAAACAGAAGCAAAGTAAAAAAATCAATGTGACAGATTAGATCAAATGCAGCCCGGATGGATAGCAGCTCTTCTTGTTAGGAGGCTCGGCGAGGTGGCTCTTTGTCTTAGTAATCTGATTGCTCTCTGATGACTCAGGGATAGGATAAGAGAGACTTCTGGGCTTCCCTAGGGGCACTGAATTTATGCCCGTCTTGTATTTTCATGATGCACCTCTTGGACCAATGAGACATCATAGCGTAAGGGAGACTCCCTTGTCATGTTCACGCCTCATGCCCTTTCACCATTCCTGTGCTGGCATGACTTGACCTCTACCAACTCACCTATGCGACTTATGTCCATGGAATTTCTACCAGCCTAGCCTTTCACAGCACACCATGTTCTAGGCCAGGCCTGTTTTTTTTGTCCTTCCATGTAAAGGTCCCTAATTATTATTTAACTCTGGTTCTGATCCAGTATATGGTGTGGAGAGAAGATTAAATATGTTAAATGTAACCCCAGATCTGTTCAACCCCACTCATTTTCCGAATACCTGCCCAGTCAGTATGCAGATTTGTGGTGGTGAGCGAAAACCACATGCCCTTTACTAAACCATCACTCATTCGGGCAAATTCACTCTGTGTAATACCTACAACATCAAACCAGGTCTGTAGCACCATCTCCTGGTACAAGGTTTGGTCTTGTCATGCCTGGACTACTGTAGCTCTGTACTGGCAGCATGTGTGACCAAGCCAGCGTAGAAGATTTAAAATTGAGTACCACACCTTTCGTTCAACCACCTGAGATGGGCACATGTCACTCCTCTTTTTAAGTTACTATACTACACTCGCTCCATGTAGCAGCACACTTTATGCTCAAATCCTTGATGCTTGCCTACAAATTTAGTCCTTGGGTCAAGCACCAGTGTATACGAAGACACTCGTGAGGTCCTCTGCTCCTCTTTGCCAGCTCACGAATGCTGATGAACAGCATCTAGTGATGCCATCTCTGAGTGGCAAGACATTTCAATCCAGGCTCTCTTCATGTGTAGTTGAGCTGTTCGAACAAGGTTTTCACCAATGCTTGAACTGTTGACTCCCTCAATGTGTTTAAAAATCGTTTGAAGACTTTCTTGTTGTTTGAGTGTCCGTCTAATCCAGTGCATCCTGAACGTTTTCTTTCATGGCCTAATTTTGAGGTTTTTTTGAGTCTTTGAGACCCATAATAGCTGCCAACAGTTATCCTTTTCCCTCTTCAAGAATCCTTGCCGACAGCTATTCCTGTTCCTCTTGGAGAATCCGTGCCAACAGTCATGAGGTGGGAGAGGGTTAGGAATGTGGTACCCCTTGGAGAGTCGCCAACGCACGTCCTCGAGGAGTACTGGAGTTAACTTAAACTAACCGTGGTGACCCATCACAAAGTACTCTGCAAAATGTAGACAACCCTTTTCATGTTCATGAATCACGTCTGCATGAGTCAAAATCAGACAAAATGTGACACAAAATGGCTCATGACCCACAGTTTCAGAACCGATGGTCTAACTGGTGGTGGCTTTGATTAGTTCTTGGAACTAAGGAAAGATTCTGTTCTGGTTGGTTTAGAGCTCTTTAGAGTCCATTTTATATCCTTGTCCTGTTTCATGTCAGGCTGATCTTTACTCGACTATGTCAATCTCTTTTGTAAGTCGTTTTAGATTAAATCATCTGCTAAAGGAATAAATGTAACTATAACATAAGAAAGTAAATCAAACCAAACAATTGTTTAGAGGTCCATCTTCATGCCACAGGCTCAGATGATTTAGACTGGTGGTATATGTATGTGTAGTGGCCTGGCGACCCTGTCTTGTACCAGTTGCTGCTACTGAACATACCACACTTCCCAAGTCCTGGCAGCCATTGGTGGAGAGCAGCTTCTGTCCTCACCTACAAGTAATACGCCAATATGTAGAGTTTTATATGGAGCTAGCTGTGTAAGCCCGTGTTATAAAAAGCCTGGGCTCCTAGAAATTACTGAAATTGTCAGAAAAAAAATTGAAATGCAGAGTCGGCGGTTTTGTTTTGCGGACGTGCTCGCCCCCCTTGTCTATAAGCAGCTACGCCAGTTTCTCTGACGTTTTTCTTTCGGCGGTGGCTTCACTTAGGTGACGGAATTTTATTCTTTCAGCTTCATGCTGTAGCCTCGTACGTCTTTCTTCTTCCGACTCGTTAACTTGGGGCCACCTTGCCGGCTCTTTGAGCTTCATGCTGTAACCTCGCACTGCCGGACCAGACAGACAGACACACACACACACACACGCACAAAGCCTGAGGTCCTATAAACTATTGAAATCGTCACAAAGAACATTTGAAATGTAGAGATGTCAGGTAATTGAAAGGAACTACTAAAGGGTGTTTTTTCTAGGAGGTTTCGGATAAGCGAGTAACTCTCCGATGTGCTTTTGCCATGTTCGCTTATGCATTAGTGGTGGGAGGAAAAGTTAAAAGGATACTGTTTTGCGAATGTGCTTGCCACGTTTCTGTATTAGCGGATAAGTGAGTGAATCTCTCTTCAGATGTTTCGTTTGCACGCTTCTGTAATGTGCTTTGCCATTGTGCTTCTGTATTAGCGGATAAGCGAGTAACTCTCTCTTCGGATGTTTCGTTTTGCAGACGTGCTTACCTCACTTCTGTATTAGCGGATAAGCGAGTAACTCTCTCTTCGGATGTTTCGTTTTGCAGACGTGCTTACCTCACTTCTGTATTAGCTGATAAGCAAGTAAATCTCTCTTCGGATGTTTCGTTTTGCGAATGTGTCGCCACGCTTCTGTATTAGAGGATAAGTGAGTGAATCTCTCTTCAGATGTTTTGTTTTGCCGACGTGCTGGCCTCATTTCTGTATTAGTGGAAAAACGAGTAACTCTCTCTTCGGGTTGTTCCGTTTTGTCGACATGCTGGCCTCGCTTGCATATCCTTGGAGGTGGAGCCCTTAGGCCTACTCACACACTTCGACGTGTAGACGTCTATATATAAGATAATTTGGAAAGTCTTAACTTCAGTCATGATTGACCCCATTGACTTCTGCTCATGTGTGGTGAGGAACTGAACTGGAAATCTGATTTTTTGCATCTCCACAATGACTGTTTGTGTTACAGCCCTGAACATGTCACTTCTACCAAATATATAAAGTGCTTTAAAATAAGGTAAATTTTAGTACACATATACACTGTCAGTGGTGGAGACTGAACCTTTGTCCCAAGGGTTTACAGTCCACGTTCCTAATTGCTAGTGTACTTAATTGCTATTAGAAAAAGAGAAAACCAAATAAAATCGAGTGCTGCACCCCGGCCCAAGGATGAGAACTGCCATTTTCAGAGAGTGTGTTCAAAATAACATCTCCTTCTCAAACGTAATCCTTTCTATTTTAGGAGCTCCAGTTCCAGCCGTGTTCCCGAATGTTTTTTTTTTTTTTTCTTTCTTTCTTTCAGTTCTGCAGAATGCGCTGCTCCTCAAGTTGCAGACGACACGTAAGAGTGCTTTCTCTGTGCATCGCCTTGCCCACCCACCACCACCACCACCCGCCATCACCCACCCCCCTCTTGGAGATTTTCCAAAGCCCGCTTTTTAACCTTCAGCTTTTGTTTTCATTTCCCTACCTTGAACCTTGCCACCCTGGGCTCCAACTCCAAGGCTGTAAAGGAAGATGGAGAGCCGCGCTCGCGCAGAATGATCACTATCATTAACATTCACGGGTGGTTCACTTATCATTTCTGACTGCCGAGACATGGCAGCCATTATGAGACGTCCGCAGGTGTAGCACGGTGATACATATTGCATTGTGCCACAATGGATTTATGTATTCGGTAACAAAAGGAAAGTCTAATGAAAAAATACAGAAGGCAATCCTTTATTTCTGGCTCACACAGGATCTCAGTAATGTCCTTTAAAAAAAAAAAAATGCCAGGGAATTCCTTCACTTGACTCCAGGAGTGCAGCTTTGACCAGCCTGCCATGTCTTACAGTGACTGGCACCAGCTGGAGGCTTTGGGCCGGCACAGTGACTTGGGCCAGATTTCTGTCCACTGTGCCAAGTCTGCCAGAGGACAGGCTGTTTTAAAGTGAACACATTGGTATGCATGTATGTAAGTGCCACAGTATAGGAGACCTTGAAACTTATTAGGGTTAGTGTGCAACCAATAGGACAGCAGTTTTATCTTTATTATGTGGGGACTTTGATAGCCAGTAGTCCCATTCTGCAGCTCATGTGTGGTACGTTTTTCCCTTCTAATACAGCGCCTTTCAAAAATGTTTACTGCCTTGGAGGTTTTCACATTTACTTGTTATACAACATTGAATCCCGAGCGGATTTACCGCATATACTCACATATAAGTTGGGTCTTGAAACCCAAAAAATCGATCATAAAATCAGACCCCGACTTATATTAATTTTTTTAATTATTTATTTATTTTTTATTTTATTTTTTTTTACATCTTCCTGCCTCCTCCAATCTCGCATCAGTTTCTCAGACGCATCAAATTTTGTTGCAGCAGCGCAGATACTAATTTCTTTCGCCACTTTTTATTTAAACCAGCTTCATATTGTCTTCTGATCGAACGCTCCATCGTAGATAAGGGATGCTCTTACGATAAAGGTGTATGAGGATGTAAGATTTAAAAAGCACAAACCAGCACAAATGTTGCTTCAGAATAGCGCGGGTATTACGGTGTGGCGACGTAGGCACAATAAGAGAGAGAGGTTAGGAGCACACGCTGATACAGCGCATTGCCGAACTTACGTAGAAAAGAAAGGCCATATTTTACCAATATGCTGGAGTGCTACGAGGAAGCAACAAATGGATACGATCAGAGTACAATACAATACAATACAGTTTATTTTTGTATAGCCCAAAATCACACAGGAAGTGCCGCAATGGGCTTTAACAGGCCCTGCCTTTTGACAGCCCCCCAGCCTTGACTCTCTGAGAAGACAAGGAAAAACTCCCAATGTAGGGAGAAATGGAAGAAACCTTGGGAAAGGCAGTTCAAAGAGAGACCCCTTTCCAGGTAGGTTGGGCGTGCAGTGGGTGTCAAAAGTAGGGGGTCAATACAATACAATACACAGAACAGAACAAATCCTTAATACAGCATAATAATACAAATTTTAGAAGTACGGTTTAACAGTAGATGATATGACATAATTAGGTTTGGATATTTTTAGAGTCCTGGAGACCTCATCCATCAAGCTGCCTCCCCATTTGGCCATGCCACAGCTGAAACGTTGCTCAGATGAAAGGACCCCTCTTTCCCATGATTCCTGTGATCCTCCATCAGGGATGACATTACCATAGGCAGGCAAACAACTAGCGCTTATGAGATTGTTTTTCCGGATTTTTAGAAAGTATTTGATAAGGCGCCACATGAGAGGTTGGGCATCAAACTAAAAGAAGTGGCAGTTCAGGGTGTGGTGTTGTAGATGGTTGCAGAATGAATTCAAACACAGGAAAAGGGAGATTATTGTATGACGAACCTTATCAGCATTGGCTGATGTTAAGAGTGGTGTCCAACAGCGGTCAGTGCTGGGGCTGCTGCGATTTTTTAATATATAGAAATGATTTGGCTAGGAATATAAATAAGGGACTTATTTAAATAACATTGTTATTTTTGAACAGGGTTGTCAAACTCTGGGCCTGGAGGGCCGCAGTGTGTGCAGGTTTTCATTAAATAATTGACCAGGATTCACTGCTAATTCCCTTCATTTGAATGGCCCTGTTTTTAAGGACCTCTGAATTGATTTGTTTCTTTATTAAATGGCAGCCAAACAGAAATGAGATGTGAAACGAGCTAAACTGAAACGTCAAAAACTCCAACCAATTTCACTCCAACCAGTTTCTTAATAAGAAGCCAGTTCTTGCTGTTCATTAAACTCGCTATTTAATTCCACGGCTTGTTGCTGCTCTCATTCTGCCACAGCAGACATTTCCAAAACTGTTGATTTTCTGTTTTTTCTAAGAACACCGTTAAAATGTTTGGGTGACCTCGGAGATCTACCTTACTGAGACCTCCACCTTTCTTTATTTTCACATATTGTGTGATGGACACAGGTGAGCTGGTCATGTGGAGGCTTGTTTTGTGTCTCATTATTGTTTGGCTGCTAATTAAGGAAAAAATGACAACTAAGGGGCCTAAAGAAAAAGAAGTTCATTAGCAGCCAAAAATGGTCACTAATGAAGAAGATGGTCAGAATGAAAACCTGCAGCCACTGCGGCCCTCCAGGACTGGAGTTTGACACCCGTGTTTTAGAAGAATGCAGTGGACAGGAGCGGTGAGGTTTGTTGGGCCAAATGGCCTGTTCTTGTCTAGATTGTTGTAATGTTCTAACTCTACCCTACTCCCGTGCTATTGACAGATTTGGAGAGTTTTTAGGTCCCTCTTGTACACACACACACTAACATATATATAAGTGCCTAAAAAGTCTTCGCCCCCTTGGAAGTTTTCACATTTTCTTGTTATACAACATTGAATCACAGTGCACCAATCAACAGGAAAAGATTCTTCAATGTCAAATTGAAAACCGACCCCTGCAAGGTAGTCTAAACTAATCCCGTCTATAAAATAAGAAATAACTGATCTCCTAAGTATTCACTCCCTTTAATATGTCACCTCTGTCTTCACCGGTGCAGCCAATTGGTTTCATTAGTCTCAAAGTTAGGTCAGTAGAAATCACCTGATTGCAGTCAAAATGCACCTGTGTGCGGAAGGTCCGACTGTGTCAGTATCGTAGCCTAACTTACACCATGAAGACAAAATGAATATTCTGGGCAACTCTGTAAAAAAGCACAATGTCAGGAGATAGAGACAAGAAAATCTCCAAGGAAATAACTATCCAGTTAAGTCAAAGAGTGGAAAGAGTATGAAACAGCTATAAATCTGTGAAAACGGGCTGTCCACAAGAACTGAAGAAGATGAGTGAGGGAGGCCACCACCAAAGACCTCTGAGAACCATTAAAGGAGTTATAAGCTGCAGTGGCTCACTTTGGAGAGACACATGACAGCTATACCCAGGCACTTCACCAGTCACAGGTTTATGGAAGAGCGGCAAAGAGAGAAAACACACAGGACATCTTGGCAGAAGGCACATGGAAGACTTTCAAGTCAGCTGAAAGGAGGTTTTACAGTCTGATGAGACCAAAATTGAGGCCATCAGGCTAAATACCCTGTTAGAATGGCCATTATCAAAAACACACCACCTCCACCATGATGCATGGCAGTGGTAACATCAGGTTGTACGGATTCTTCTTTGCAGGAGATCCTGAAACGAATGCAGAGAAATATGAGGAAAACCTAATGGAGTCTCCAAAAAAACCTGTGCCTTCGGAGAAGACAGCAAGACAACAAGCCCAAGCAGAAAGCCAGAGCAGCATAGGAATGGCTTCAAAGCAACAATGCGAATGTTCAAGAGTGATCGAGTCAGAGTCCAGATCTGTGGCTGGTCTTGTCAAATGTTGTTCACTCCAAAGGAAGTGAAGACTTTTTAAAGGCACTGTAAATCTTATATATAAAGTAGACTGTAACAATCTTGCGGTTATCGTCCATTTGATGCTCGGAATGTTTCTTTTGTGTTCCGTAAAAATTGTATCATGAAAAATCTGTAATATTCTTTGTTTGTCGCTCAATGTTTGGTTTTGTTATCTATATTTTACTCTTATTGTAATAGAATTAAATCAACCTAATAATAATAATAATTTAATTTACGTTTTTTGTCGTCAAAAATTCTGTGTGTAAAAACTTATTACTACACCACAAAACAAAAATGAATCTGTTAAAAAAGGCTTCACTTTTCCCATCGTTTTTCCAATACCTTGAATGTATTTTATGATTATATTTTGATGAAAATAGGCTATCTGATATATACAAGATAAGTAAGCAGTGTTATTTTTTTTTATCTACCATAAACATCCTATAATTATTTTTTTAGATTCAGTGGCTCATTTTGAGACTTTTGTTTATTCATTAATGAACGGGATGTCATTTGTTTCATAGCTAACGTGTTGGTGTTATAATTTTTTTGGAAAAAAATAATAGAAAGGTTTTTTTTAATATATATATATATATATATATATAAAAGCAAAATAACACTGACTCACTCATCATGAAATCTCCCAACCCATGAGGACTTGGGACTTGATATTTGGAATGTAGGTTATCCTTGGTCCATAGGTGCTCGCTAAGAAACAGTTTTAAAAATTTTGTGGTCTAAGCGCGTTCAGTCTGTATGTCTGTCTGCTTTTCACGAGAGAATTACTTAACGGATTTAGATCTGGAGGTTTTCTATAATTTGCTTGAACTTTCCGGTTGATTTTGTGACTTCTCTCATCGTGCTCAGTACCATAGTTTGCTTGCGGTACCGATTTATTTATGCAAATCCAAGAGAGTGGCTGTGGGCACTGGGGCGGGGCCTTCCTCATTCACTCGCCAGCCTTTGTTCGAGTTGGTCTACGTCACGCCATGTGTTGGAGTGCACCTTGCCTCCGCTTAGCTAGCGATACCTGTTTGTGCAACAGACATTATCATCTACAGATTGTTAAGGAGTAACGTTTGACGTTTTTGAGAGAGATCAGAGCTACGTGTGTTTTAGAGGGTAGCTGCTGATTGCCAGAGATATCACGCCATGTGCTTTTCTTCCCACACGGGGAACGCTCTCCCGTCAGAGCTAAACACGACCAGATACAGTGGCAACGTCAACTGATTTTTAAAGTTTGTCCTGTTTCATTACTATGTGGGCGCAGCCACGGGGTACAGCTAGTACATTCATAACCAAAAAACTAATTTAATTAAGTTATCAAAATCGAAGGTAAAGTATAGAACAAATATTTCCAGTTCGTTTGGCTGTTGCCATATCGATAAATAAATGTCAAGGATAGTTAATGAAAATTTCTTGAATCAATTTCGAAACAGCCTGTTTCTCACATGGAGAACTGTGTGTGGCATGTTCACGGGTGGGAAGTTCTAAGAATATTTATATGTTGGCTAAAACTAAAAACATTGTATAATAACAAAGCACTTCAGTAAACAATACAAGCACATTAGTAAGTCCTCCTTTTTTGTTATTTTTATTTTTAAAGTTTTTTTTAATTATATTTTTCTTAAACAATTTAAAAATAAACTTTATTTTCCTTCCGGGCAACGCCGGATATTTCAGCCAGTACACTTTATAAGGAAACTTGAAACTTACAGGGCACTTTAAAAGCATTTAATGTTCAGTGTCTTTACTATGTAAAGATTTTTTTTTGACCATCAGGAGTCCCATCATGCTGCTTGTGTGCAGTTCTTTTTCCTACTGATAAATAATTTTTGTAGGTCTTTTGACCGTGAGTCTGTTAGTCTCATCTTAACATTAGAGTCCCTGAAGCCTACGAAAAATGTTATAATCCCGAGCCACCTTAAAGTCCTTCACACCCCTCCATGAGCGTCTTTTGTTTTGCAAATTTGTTGATCGGCACAAGCAGCCTGCTATCCCACCCAATGCAGCTGAAGTTCTCCCAGCTCAAGTCTCTTTATCGTTGTTTGAGGTGCCTGGAGTTGTATTGGGTAAATAATATATCGTTAGTTGGAATACATACGTTTCATGTGTTTTCCGTGTCTACAGCAATCTGAGTAAATGTAGGACAACAGGAAATGTGAGGTAAGAAATGTTGAACACATAAACAAAACAGAAAACTATTCAGCTACTGTAATATTGACAAAATGCCAATGTGAAGTGTAAAACGTGTGAATTCCTAATATCAAATAAACACGTGCGCTTTTATTCAAGAATATAACCAAATTGTAAAAAAATCATTCAATTCACATGTTGCTGTCAGTGAGGTAAAAACCAAAGCGCAATCAACAGAAAGTTAATATGACTTCTTGGATGGTGCAGCGGTAAGAAGAGAAGAGGGTTCGAATCCGGGGGCTCCTCGTTTTGAGTAGTGAGCTGCTATTATTAGTATTATAATATAATAAAAACAGACATTTGTTTTCAGTCTGTAAGACCCGGTGGCTACTTGTAAAAGTTAGCGCTTTTTTATTATTCAGTTTTATTCTCTCAGTTTTATACCGTTCATGTGGTATAACGAACTTGCCTCTCCCTCTCTGAGTTGATGGCATTTATCTCTGTTCTTTTCATAAGAGCAGCGACGACCACAGTTGGTGCTGTGGTTGATGTCTGCTCAGAACTATTTGTTGTACCAACAATCAAAGATACAGGGTGGTCCACATCTGATTATGCAGATCCAGATCGTCTGGATGACTTTGATGTATGCTGCGATGATTCCAGTTTCGGCGCAAAGACGATTCTTCATGTCGTCAGTTCGCACACTTCTTGATGGTCCGGGATTTTACGGGTGATTTTCTATGTAATAAACTTAAGTTATAGCGTAATGACAATTGCATAATTAGATCTGGACCACACTATACAATGTCCCGTGACTGCTATCAGGCTATCATGCGGCCTTTGTGCTTTGACAGGTTTGCTGCGATTTCGGACATCTGGCAACGTTTTATTGAGAACTGTGTTTTGAGTTACAACCCAGGGCAGCATATTACTGTTGAGGAGCAACTGTTTCCAACCAAGGTCCATTGTCCTCTCAATCAAGCCAGACAAATATGGCTTAAAGTTTTGAATTGTGGCAGATTTGGAGGTAAAGTGCATGTGCAATGCCACTCCTTAGTTAGGAAAAGATCCCAGTTGTCCCACGGGAGAAAGGCTTTCCGAGACTGTTGTCATAAAGCTTGCGGAGTCGTTTCTGGAGAAAGGCAGAACGATAACAACAGACAGCTTGTTCACAGCGCTTTCTCTGGCTAATAGACTGCTGCACCACAGCACAGCTCTGCTTGGCACCATTAGTAAAATGGGACGGGAACTTCCACCTGCAGCTAAAGTCATTTTAGTACACAAACAATTCTCCACGCTAGTGTTTAGATCTGGCAGTGCCATGCTGACAGTGTATGCGCCCAAAAAGAAGAAGACTTCGATTTGATTTGAGTCTGTAGCAGCCATTGTAGATTTTTACTAACTGTAAAAGAAGGGATATAAGCAGGCACACAAACGCAGATGAATCATGTCGTCTTGTCACTTGAATTTTTTGTTATACTCACCATCATTTAGTCACGGTGGTCTACAGAAAGAGTTCCTTGGACTTCACAGCTTTGTTCTTGTCCTGAAATGTAACATGAATGGTCGTCGTTATATACACAGGTACACATGTGCCTTCTAGTTTGCTAAAGGTGGATTTCAGTCAAGTTCTAGAAACACCTCAGGGAAAAATAAAGAAAACACGAGGCACCTAACCACAAGGTTGGAGTGCCACAGCATAGGGTCTGAATACTTCTAGGGGTGAGAGATTTCAGTTTTTGATTTTTAATAATTTGACAAGCCTTTCTCGAAATTTGTATTTCTACATCTGTCATAATGTGCGATTGTATGTATTTTGAAGATCATCATTGACAAATTTATAGCAATAAATCATCCAGAAAGAGAAATACTTTCTGAATCCACGATATCTGTAATGTTTACATGTCCATAGCTTTCCACAACATGCAAAGTACATGTTGGAGAAAAAGGTACAGAAGTTGGGTATGCTCCTCACAACCTGCAATAAAATTAAGATGGCATTGGTGACAACTACCGCCATGCAAAGCCCCAGGCTTCTACTGGATGGAATCACAGACGATGAAAAGTGCTGTGCTGTAGCTGAGAGAGAGAAAAGTTAGGAGCATGCGCTGATTACCACACAACGAACCACCCGGATTGGGCACCCAAGCGCAGCTGTGCAACTGGCGACACCTCAGCACCACACTGGAAGAGTCTGAGGGTTTTTTTTTCTTTTCCCCCACAGTGGATGGAGTGCCAGTCCTGCCACCAACCCAATACTATATTTGACTTACTGCGAAACATTTCATGTGAGTGGCTACAAAGTTATTGTTGTGGTCTCTCGCGTT